>NW_024113113.1:0-14441 GCF_003073215.2 Triticum urartu | reverse complement strand
TAGACAACCCTCGAGTCATCTAAAAATGATCATGTGATCCATATCAACTAAACCATGTCTGATCATCACGTGAGATGGAGTATTTTTTTCAATGGTGAACATCTCTATGTTGATCATATCTACTACATGCTGATTCACATTCGACCTTTCAGTCTCTAGTGTTTTGAGGCCATGTTTGTACATGCTAAGGCTCGTAAAGTTTAACCCGAGTATTCCGCACGTGCAAAACTGTCTTGCACCCGTTGTATGTGAACGTAGAGCTTATCACACCGATCATCACGTGGTGTCTCGGCACGACGAACTGTCGCAACGGTGCATACTCAGGGAGAACACTTATACCTTGAAATTTTAGCGAGGGGTCATCTTATAATGCTACCGCCGTACTAAGAAAAATAAGATGCATAAAAGATAAACATCACATGCAATCAAAATATGTGACATGATATGGCCATCATCATCTTGTGCCTTTGATCTCCATCTCCAAAGCACCGTCATGATCTCCATCGTCACCGGCTTGACACCTTGATCTCCATCGTAGCGTCGTTGTCGTCTCGCCAACTATTGCTTCTACAACTATCGCTAATGCATAGTGATAAAGTAAAGCAATTACATGGCGATTGCATTTCATACAATAAAGCGACAAACCATAAGGCTCCTGCCAGTTGCCGATAACTTTTACAAAACATGATCATCTCATACACATAACGTATATCACATCATGTCTTGACCATATCACATCACAACATGCCCTGCAAAAACAAGTTAGACGTCCTCTACTTTGTTGTTGCAAGTTTTACGTGGCTGCTACGGGCTTCTAGTAAGAACCGTTCTTACCTACGCATCAAAACCACAATGATGTTTCGTCAAGTTTGCTGTTTTAACCTTCAACAAGGACCGGCCGTAGTCAAATTCGATTCAACTAAAGTTGGAGAAACAGACACCCGCCAGCCACCTTTATGCAAAACAAGTTGCATGTCTATCGGTGGAACCGGTCTCATGAACGTGGTCATGTAAGGTTGGTCCGGGCCGCTTCATCCAACAATACCGCCGAATCAAAATAAGACGTTGGTGGTAAGCAGTATGACTATCACCGCCCACAACTCTTTGTGTTCTACTCGTGCATATCATCTACGCATAGACCTGGCTCGGATGCCACTGTTGGGGAAGTAGCATGCAATTTCAAAAATTTCCTACGCTCATGCAAGATCTATCTAGGAGATGCATAGCAACGAGAGGGGGAGAGTGTGTCCACGCTACCCTCGTAGACCGAAAGCGGAAGCGTTAGCTTAACGCGGTTGATGTAGTCAAACGTCTTCTCGATTCAACCGATCAAGCACCGAACGTACGGCACCTCCGAGTTCTGCACACGTTCAGCTCGATGACATCCCTCGAACTCCTAATCCAGCAAAGTGTTGAGGGAGAGTGTCGGTGTCAAAACCGGCGGATCTCGGGTAGGGGGTCCCGAACTGTGCGTCTAAGGCGGATGGTAACAGGAGGCAGGGGACACAATGTTTTACCCAGGTTCGGGCCTTCTTGATGGAGGTAAAACCCTACGTCCTGCTTGATTAATACGATGATATGGGTAGTACAAGGTAGATCTACCACGAGATCGGAGAGGCTAAACCCTAGAAGCTAGCCTATGGTATGATTGTATGTTGTCCTACGGACTAAAACCCTCCGGTTTATATAGACACCGGAGAGGTTAGGGTTACACAAGGTCGGTTACAAAGGAGGAGATACACATATCCATATTGCCTAGCTTGCCTTCCACGCCAAGTAGAGTCCCATCCGGACACGAGACGAAGTCTTCAATCTTGTATCTTCATAGTCTAACAGTCTGGCCAATGGAGATAGTCCGGCTGTCCGGAGACCCCCTAATCCAGGACTCCCACAGTAGCCCCTGAACCAGGCTTCAATGACGATGAGTCGGCGCGCAGTATTGTCTTCGGCATTGCAAGGCGGGTTCCTCCTCCGAATATACCACGGAAGAATTTGAATATAAGGATAGTGTCCGACCCTGCAAAATAAGTTCCACATACCACCGTAGAGAGAATAATATTTCCACAAATTCCAATTTGCTGACTTGTTTTGGCAACACGACATTATGTCATGGCCGGTGATTATTCGAACCGTTTCCTTTAACTAGCCCCGCACATAACGCGAGGCAGTTTTTTGACACGTCTTGTCAAAGCAGAGATCGTGTCCCCTTATCACGGGATTCTCATCAATACGGTGTGGGTAACCCAACCGCGCCATCGATTACGGCGCTTGGGGGATAAGCGAGTTTTACCAGGCTAGTGGGGACACATAGTTTCGTCCGCCCATATAAAGGGATAAGGATTTACCTTTTCATCCACGCCTTCTTCCTCCTTTGCTATCCACCTTCGCACACTCGAGCTCCAGCGCCCAAGTTCGCATTTCCCACCTCGACCTTCTCCAACCATGTCCGGAGCGGGAGGCAGGTGGATGGTCTCCTCCGTCATGGAGGGACACGTCAAGAAGCTGAGGAGAGCCGGATACTTGCCCGACGACATCGCGCACCGGCTCCCAGAGGAGGGGCAGCTCATCCCCACCCCAGGCCCCATGAGAGGGTAGTGTTCCTCACCCATTTCCTCCGCGGACTGGGATTTCCTCTCCACCCATTTGCCCGGGGGCTCATGTTCTACTACGGCCTGGATTTCCACGATCAAGCCCCGAACTTCATCCTCAACATCTCGGCGTTTATCGTCGTGTGCGAGGCTTTCCTCCGCATCAAGCCCCACTTCGGCTTATGGCTGAAGACTTTCAATGTCAAGCCGAAGGTAGTGAGCGGCCGCCAGGCGGAGTGCGGAGGCGCCATGGTGGGCAAGATGCCCAACGTCACATGGCTCGAGGGCTCCTTCGTGGAGACCATAAAGGGGTGGCAATCGGGGTGGTTCTACATCACCGAGCCTCGTGACCCTACACGGGCAGCGGCCCCCGAGTTCCGATCTAGCTTCCCCACATGGCTTACCTCCTGGCCAGAGAAGGGCCTGTCCTGGGGTAGTTCGGGAGAGCTGAACAGACTCCAAACATGTATTCAAAACATGGTGAACAAGAAGCTCAAACTTGTCAACATAGTGCAGGTCATGCTCCACCGCCGGATCCTCCCGTGCCAGCAACGGGCCTTCAACTTGTGGGAGTTCGACCCGGCGCAGCACCGAACTCTGAACATGCTCTTTGACACAACTCACGAAGATGTCTGGAGGGTGCTATTCAAGAGCGCCGAGGTCCCCCCTCCCATTACTGAGGATCGCGGATTCAGCGCGAAGCGCCAAGCCAGTGTGGTAAGCTGCTTTACCTCTTACAGGATACTTATTTTTCATAGATTGACTCCATGCGGGATCTAAACTCCCGTACCTTTGACAGGACTGGCAGGAGACGGCCGGACAGATCGACTGTCCGACTCCTTTGCTCGAAGGCCCAGCAGACGCTCTTTTGACGAAGATGCTGACTCCGGCACCTTATACAGTGCCGGAGAAGACCAAGAAGGCCAAGGGAACCCGAAAGAGTTCCCGACGCCAGGCGTCATCGGACTCACCGTCCGAGGACTCTACGGCGCAATCCTCCCCCAAAGACGAGGAGGCATAAGAAGATGCTCCCCCTCCAAATGGGGGAGACAAGAAAAGGAAGGCCGCCCCAACTGGGGAGGCCGAAGGGTCCAAGAAGGGGAGGACTCTCCTTCCTGACAGCTCTATCACCGCCGCCGACAGCGAAGACGAGTGGCTGCCCAGGGCCAAGCCCCTGGGGAAGTCGTAAGTATTCGGATACCAGAGTAACTCATAGTATTCCTTTGTCGCACTACTTCACCTAACGCCCAAATATGATCATGTGGGCTGCCTCGAGACCGTATTGATGTATCATCGGACGGCTCCCTGGGCTCGTCGGATATGGATAGCGATCCAGTCCCGACCGCCACCTCCCCTCATCCTGCGGACGACGCCGAGGTGCTGTCTCACGAGGCACCGGGTCGAGGGGAGACAGTCCCGGAGGCGCCTCAAGGCGGCCTCCCGGACTCCGGGAGCCGAGGGGACAAGGCCCCTGAGAGCTCCGAGTTCGGCCCACAGCCGAACACCGCGCCGGAACCTCCAGTGGTTCCGAACTCGGGCAGGCGGCCTCCTTCTAAGAGGGGCGAGACGCCTATACCGGTGACCTCTGTCCATCCAGAGGCGCCGGACAATCTGCTGGAAGCGCTTCGCAGCGCTTCCATCGACGAGGAGCACCGCACTATCATGAGTGCGGTGATCCAGAAGGTTCAGTCCGCCAAGAGCGGATTGACTGAAGCCTGTGCCAGCCTTCTAACAGGCTTTGAGGTAAGTGTTTAAAATATAGGAAAATATTACCGCATAGACAGTAGCCCCTGATGCTCTGTTCGGTGTTCACAAAGAAAAGCCGAACAGAGGATCAAACAATATCGCAGGAGTCTAATATGAGTATGTCAATATGCATATGCAGGCTTCGCTGCTGGCGTCCGCCGCACTGACTGCGGAGGTCACCGTACTGAAGCAGGACCTTAAAGGGTCCCAGGACGAGCTCGGCCTTGCCAAGAGGCAGCTCGAGGAGAACAAAGGTAAGTAGTACCTAGTCTGTGGATATGTATAAAAAGAGTGCGATTGCAAAATGACAGGATCATCATGAATTTGCCAGGGGCCACGACCGAAGTGGCGACCCTAAAGCAAGCGCTGTCCGAGGCCGAAGATAAAGCGGCCAAGGAGCGCACCGAGCGAGAAAAGCAAGAGGCTCGGGTGGGCGAGGTGCAGCAAGAGCTCCAGGCTCTCGTGACGAAAGCACGAGGCGTTGGAGCTTGACTCGAAGACGCGAGAGTCTGAGCTTGCCGCGGCCCTCGAGAGCGCAAAAAGTGCCAAGGCCGAAGCCCAAAAGGCCCTCCAGGAGATCGACGCAATGAAGAAGATAGCGGCGGGTAAGGCATTCTATATGCAGAGCAAGCATGTAAAAGTAAATTACCGATTACTTACCCGAATTCGGAGCTCTCCAGGAGCATTCGCAGATTTGCCCCGCAGCGTGTCGGATGCCGCGCAGTTTTACCAGGCCGAGGAGGGAAGCTCAACGGAGAAGCTGTGTTCTGGTCTCAGTATACTGGGACCGAACACCCGATGCCTCTGAGCGACCAGCTAAAGCAGCTGGTCGAGCTGCACAAGGCGGCCGAACAGGCCATGAAGGGCCTTATAGTCCGGCTGTGGCCTGGCGACGCCCTTCCGAACAGCTACTTCGGCCTGGTGAGGCGGCTTGTGGATGCCTGCCCACGGCTGGAGGTCGTCAAGCGGTCCGTCTGCATCGAAGGTGCACGCCGGGCTTTCGCCCGTGTGAAGGTGCAGTGGCCAAGCTAGACGCCGTGAAGCTGATCAAGGAAGGGCCGCCGCAGGGCAAGGAGCATCGTGTTGGGGAACGTAGTAATTTCAAAAAAATTCCTACGCACACGCAAGATCATGGTGATGCATAGCAACGAGAGGGAGAGTGTTGTCTACGTACCCTCGTAGACCGGCAATGGAAGCATTGACACAATGTAGAGGAAGTAGTCGTACGTCTTCCCGATCCGACCGATTCAAGTACCGAACGTACGACACCTCCGAGTTCTGCACACGTTCAACTCGGTGACGTCCCTCGAGCGCCAATCCAGCAAAACTTTGAGGGAGAGTTTCGTCAGCACGACGGCGTGATGACAGTGATGATGTTCTACCGATGCAGGGCTTCGCCTAAGCACCGCTACGATATGACCGAGGTGGAATATGGTGGAAGGGGCACCGCACACGGCTTAAGGGAACGATCACGAGGATCAACTTGTGTGCATGGAGGTGCCCCGTGTGCGCTCCAGTATTATAAAGGATGGAGAGGGGGAGGTGTGGCCGGCCCTAGGGTGCGCCTGGAGGAGTCCTACTCCCACTGGGAGTAGGACTCCCCCCTCTTGCCTTGTTGGAAAAGGAAGGGGGAAGGGAGAAAGAGGAAAGGGGGCGCCGCCCCCCCTTCCTTGTCCTATTCGAACTAGGGGGGAGGGGCGCGCAGCCTGCCCTGGCCGGCCCTCCTCTTCTCCCTTATGGCCCAAATAGGCCCAATAACCCCCGGGGGGTTCCGGTAACCTCCGGTACTTCGGTAAAATCCCGATTTCACCCGGAACGTTTCCGATATCCAAATATAGGCTTCCAATATATGAATCTTTATGTCTCGACCATTTCGAGACTCCTCGTCATGTCCATGATCACATCCGGGACTCCGAACAACCTTCGGTACATCAAAACACAAAAACCCCAATTACGATCATCACCAAACTTTAAGCGTGCGGACCCTACGGGTTCGAGAACTATGTAGACATGATTGAGACACGTCTCTGGTCAATAACCAATAGCGGAACCTGGATGCTCATATTGGCTCCTACATATTCTACAAAGATCTTTATCGGTCAGACCGCATAACAACATACGTTGTTCCCTTTGTCATCGGTATGTTACTTGCCCGAGATTCGATCGTCGGTATCTCAATACCTAGTTCAATCTCGTTACCGGCAAGTCTCTTTACTCGTTCCGTAATACATCATCCTGCAACTAACTTATTAGTTGCAATGCTTGCAAGGCTTAAGTGATGTGCATTACCGAGAGGGCCTAGAGATACCTCTCCGATAATCGGAGTGACAAATCCTAATCTCGAAATACGCCAACCCAACAAGTACCTTCAGAGACACCTGTAGAGCACCTTTATAATCACCCAGTTACGTTGTGACGTTTGGTAGCACACAAAGTGTTCCTCCGGTAAACGGGAGTTGCATAATCTCATAGTCATAGGAACATGTATAAGTTATGAAGAAAGCAATAGCAACAAACTAAACGATCAAGTGCTAAGCTAACGGAATGGGTCAAGTCAATCACATCATTCTCCTAATGATGTGATCCTGTTAATCAAATGACAACTCATGTCTATGGTTAGGAAACATAACCATGTTTGATTAACGAGCTAGTCAAGTAGAGGCATACTAGTGACTCTCTGTTTTTGTCCATGTATTCACACATGTATTATGTTTCCGGTTAATACAATTCTAGCATGAATAATAAACATTTATCATGATATAAGGAAATAAATAATAACTTTATTATTGCCTCTAGGGCATATTTTCTGCAGTCTCCCACTTGCAATAGAGTCAATAATCTAGATTACACAGTAATGATTCTAACACCCATGGAGCCTTGGTGTTGATCATGTTTTTCTCGTGGAAGAGGCTTAGTCAGCGGGTCTGCAAAATTCAGATCCGTATGTATCTTGCAAATTTCTATGTCTCCCACTTGGACTAAATCCCGAATCGAATTGAAGTGTCTCTTGATATGTTTGGTTCTCTTGTGAAATCTGGATTCCTTCGCCAAGGCGAGACGGATCATATTTGTCACAAAAGATTTTCATTCGACCCGATGCACTAGGTATGACACCTAGATCGGATATGAACTCCTTCATCCAGACTCCTTCATTTGCTGCTTTCGAAGCAGCTATGTACTCCGCTTCACATGTAGATCCCGCCACGATGCTTTGTTTAGAACTGCACCAACTGACAGCTCCACCGTTCAGTAAAAATACGTATCCGGTTTGCGATTTAGAATCGTCAGTATCAGTGTCAAAGCTTGCATCAACGTAACCATTTACGATGAGCTCTTTTTCACCTCCATATACGAGAAACATATCCTTAGTCCTTTTCAGGTATTTCAGGATGTTCTTGACCACTATCCAGTGATCCACTCCTGGATTACTTTGGTACCTCCCTGCTAGACTTATAGCAAGGCACACATCAGGTCTGGTACACAGCATTGCATACATGATAGAGCCTATGGCTGAAGCATAGGGATCATCTTTCATTTTCTCTCTATCTTCTGCGGTGGTCGGACATTGAGTCTTACTCAACTTCACACCTTGTAACACAGGCAAGAACCCTTTCTTTGCTTGATCCATTTTGAACATCTTCAAAACCTTGTCAAGGTATTTGCTTTGTGAAAGTCCAATTAAGCGTCTTAATCTATCTCTATAGATCTTAATGCCCAATATCTAAGCAGCTTCACCGAGGTCTTTCATTGAAAAACTTTTATTCAAGTATCCCTTTATGCTATCCAGAAATTCTATATCATTTCCAATCAATAATATGTCATCCACATATAATATCAGAAATGCTACAGAGCTCCCACTCACTTTCTTGTAAATACAGGCTTCTCCAAAAGTCTGTACAAAACCAAATGCTTTGATCACACTATCAAAGCGTTTATTCCAACTCCGAGAGGCTTGCACCGGTCCATAAATGGATCGCTGTAGCTTGCACACTTTGTTAGCTCCCTTTGGATCGACAAAACCTTCTGGTTGCATCATATACAACTCTTCTTCCAGAAATCCATTCAGGAATGCAGTTTTGACATCCATTTGCCAAATTTCATAATCATAAAATGCGGCAATTGCTAACATGATTCGGACAGACTTAAGCATCGTTACGGGTGAGAAGGTCTCATCGTAGTCAATCCCTTGAACTTGTCGAAAACCTTTTGCAACAAGTCGAGCTTTGTAGACAGTAACATTACCGTCAGCGTCAGTCTTCTTCTTGAAGATCCATTTATTCTCAATCGCTTGCCGATCATCGGGCAAGTCAACCAAAGTCCATACTTTGTTCTCATACATGGATCCCATCTCAGATTTCATGGCTTCAAGCCACTTTGCGGAATCTGGGCTCACCATCGCATCTTCATAGTTCGTAGGTTCATCATGATCTAGTAGCATGACTTCCAGAACAGGATTACCGTACCACTCTGGTGCGGATCTTACTCTGGTTGATCTACGAGGTTCGGTAGTAACTTGATTTGAAGTTTCATGATCATTATCATTAGCTTCATCACTAATTGGTGTAGGTGTCACAGAAACCAGTTTCTGTGATGTACTACTTTCCAATAAGGGAGCAGGTACAGTTACCTCATCAAGTTCTACTTTTCTCCCACTCACTTCTTTCGAGAGAAACTCCTTCTCTAGAAAAACTCCGAATTTAGCAACAAAAGTTTTGCCTTCAGATCTGTGATAGAAGGTGTACCCAACAGTCTCGTCTCTTTTGGGTATCCTATGAAGACACATTTCTCCGATTTGGGTTCGAGCTTATCAGGTTGAAGCTTTTTCACATAAGCATCGCAGCCCCAAACTTTCAGAAACGACAACTTTGGTTTCTTGCCAAACCACAGTTCATAAGGCGTCGTCTCAACGAATTTCGATGGTGTCCTATTTAACGTGAATGCAGCCGTCTCTAAAGCATAACCCCAAAATGATAATGGTAAATCAGTAAGAGACATCATAGATCGCACCATATCTAATAAAGTACGATTACGACGTTCGGACACACCATTACGCTGTGGTGTTCCGGGTGGCGTGAGTTGTGAAACTATTCCGCATTGTTTCAAATGTAGATCAAACTCGTAACTCAAATATTCTCCTCCACGATCAGATCATAGAAACTTTATTTTCTTGTTACAATGATTTTCAACTTCACTCTGAAATTCTTTGAACTTTTCAAATGTTTCAGACTTATGTTTCATTAAGTAGATATACCCATATCTGCTTAAATCATCTGTGAAGGTGAGAAAATAACGATATCCGCCACGAGCCTCAACATTCATTGGACCAAATGACCTAAGGCTTGGGTGTTTATAACTGTTGCTCTCTCCATAGTACCGGAGAACGGCGTTTTAGTCATCTTGCCCATGAGGCACGGTTCGCAAGTACCAAGTGATTCATAATCAAGTGGTTCCAAAAGTCCATCAGTATGGAGTTTCTTCATGCGCTTTACACCGATATGACCTAAACGGCAGTGCCACAAATAAGTTGCACTATCATTATCAACTCTGCATCTTTTGGCTTCAACATTATGAATATGTGTGTTACTACTATCGAGATTCAACAAGAATAGACCACTCTTCAAGGGTGCATGACCATAAAAGATATTACTCATATAAATAGAACAACCATTATTCTCTGATTTAAATGAATAACCGTCTCGCATCAAACAAGATCCAGATATAATGTTCATGCTTAACGCTGGCACCAAATAACAATTATTTAGGTCTAATACTAATCCCGAAGGTAGATGTAGAGGTAGCGTGCCGACTGCGATCACATCGACTTTGGAACCATTTCCCACGCGCATCGTCACCTCGTCCTTAGCCAATCTTCGCTTAATCCGTAGCCCCTGTTTCGAGTTGCAAATGTTAGCAACAGAACCAGTATCAAATACCCAGGTGCTACTGCGAGCATTAGTAAGGTACACATCAATAACATGTATATCACATATACCTTTGTTCACTTTGCCATCCTTCATATCCGCCAAATACTTGGGGCAGTTCCATTTCCAGTGACCAGTCTGCATGAAGTAGAAGCACTCAGTCTCAGGCTTAGGTCCAAACTTGGGTTTCTTCTCCTGAGCAGCAACTTGTTTGCTGTTCTTCTTGAAGTTCCCCTTCTTTTTCCCTTTGCCCTTTTTCTTGAAACTGGTGGTCTTATTGACCATCAACACTTGATGCTCCTTCTTGATTTCTACCTCCGCGGCTTTTAGCATCGCGAAGAGCTCAGGAATAGTCTTATTCATCCCTTGCATATGATAGTTCATCACGAAGCTTTTGTAGCTTGGTGGCAGTGATTGAAGAACTCTGTCAATGACACTATCAACAGGAAGATTAACTCCCAGTTGAGTCAAGTGATTATGATACCCAGACATTTTGAGTATATGTTCACTGACAGAACTATTCTCCTCCATCTTGCAGCTATAGAACTTATTGGAGACTTCATATCTCTCAATCCGGGCATTTGCTTGAAATATTAACTTCAACTCCTGGAACATCTCATATGCTCCATGACGTTCAAAACGTCGTTGAAAGTCCCGATTCTAAGCCGTAAAGCATGGCACACTGAACTATCGAGTAGTCATCAGCTTTGCTCTGCCAGACGTTCATAACATCTGGTTTCCTCCTGCAGCAGGCTTGGCACTTAGCAGTGCTTCCAAGACATAATTCTTCTGTGCAGCAATGAGGATAATCCTCAAGTTACGGACCCAGTCCGTGTAATTGCTACCATCATCTTTCAACTTTGCTTTCTCAAGGAATGCATTAAAATTCAACGGAACAACAGCACGAGCCATCTATCTACAATCAAACATAGACAAGCAAGATACTATCAGGTACTAAGTTCATGATAAATTTAAGTTCAATTAATCATATTACTTAAGAACTCCCACTTAGAAAGATATCCCTCTAATCCTCTAAGTGATCACGTGATCCAAATCAACTAAACCATGTCCGATCATCAGCGTGAGATGGAGTAGTATCAATGGTGAACATCAATATGTTGATCATATCTACTATATGATTCACGCTCGACCTTTCGGTCTCCGTGTTCCGAGGCCATATCTGTTATATGCTAGGCTCGTCAAGTTTAACCTGAGTATTCCGCGTGTGCAACTGTTTTGCACCCGTTGTATTTGAACGTAGAGCCTATCACACCCGATCATCACGTGGTGTCTCAGCACGAAGAACTTTCGCAATCGGTGCATACTCAGGGAGAACACTTATACTTTGATAATTTAGTGAGGGATCATCTTATAATGCTACCGTCAATCAAAGCAAGATAAGATGCATAAAAGATAAACATCACATGCAATCAATATAAGTGATATGATATGGCCATCATCATCTTGTGCTTGTGATCTCCATCTCCGAAGCACCGTCATGATCACCATCGTCACCGGCGCGACACCTTGATCTCCATCGTAGCATCGTTGTCGTCTCGCCAATCTTATGCTTCCACGACTATCGCTACCGCTTAGTGATAAAGTAAAGCATTACAGCGCGATTGTATTGCATACAATAAAGCGACAACCATATGGCTCCTGCCAGTTGCCGATAACTCGGTTACAAAACATGATCATCTCATACAATAAAATTTAGCATCATGTCTTGACCATATCACATCACAACATGCCCTGCAAAAACAAGTTAGACGTCCTCTACTTTGTTGTTGCAAGTTTTACGTGGCTGCTACGGGCTTAGCAAGAACCATTCTTACCTACGCATCAAAACCACAATGATAGTTTGTCAAGTTGGTGATGTTTTAACCTTCGCAAGGACCGGGCGTAGCCACACTTGGTTCTAACTAAAGTTGGAGAAACTGACACCCGCCAGCCACCTGTGTGCAAAGCACGTCGGTAGAACCAGTCTCAAGCGTAGCGTACGTGTAATGTCGGTCCGGGCCGCTTCATCCAACAATACCGCCGAACCAAAGTATGACATGCTGGTAAGCAGTATGACTTATATCGCCCACAAACTCACTTGTGTTCTACTCGTGCATAACATCAACGCATAAAACCTAGGCTCAGATGCCACTGTTGGGGAACGTAGTAATTTCAAAAAAAAATCCTACGCACACGCAAGATCATGGTGATGCAATAGCAATGAGAGGGGAGAGTGTTGTCTACGTACCCTCGTAGACCCGGCAACGGAAGCGTTGACACAACGTAGAGGAAGTAGTCATACGTCTTCCCGATCCGACCGATCCAAGTGTCGAACGTACGGCACCTCCGAGTTCTGCACACGTTCAACTCGGTGATGTCCCTCGAGCTCCGATCCAGCAAAGTGTTGAGGGAGAGTTTCATTAGCACGACGGCATGATGACGGTGATGATGTTCTACCGACGCAGGGCTTCGCCTAAGCACCGCTACGATATGACCGAGGTGGAATATGGTGGAAGGGGGCACCGCACACGGCTAAGGAACGATCACGAGGATCAACTTGTGTGTCATGGGGTGCCCCCTTGCCTCAGTATATAAAGGAGGGAGAGGGGGAGGTGCGGCCGGCCCTATGGGTGCGCCTGGAGGAGTCCTACTCCAACCGGGAGTAGGACTCCCCCCTCTTGCCTTGTTGGAAAAGGAAGGAGGAAGGGAGAAAGAGGAAAGGGGGGCGCCGCCCCCCTTCCTTGTCCTATTCGGACTAGGGGGGAGGGGGCGCGGCCTGCCCTGGCCGGCCCTCCTCTTCTCCCTTATGCCCATGTAGGCCCAATAACCCCCGGGGGGGTTCCGGTAACCCCCCGGTACTCCGGTAAAATCCCGATTTCACCCGGAACGTTTCCGATATCCAAATATAGGCTTCCAATATATCAATCTTTATGTCTCGACCATTTCGAGACTCCTCGTCATGTCCGTGATCACATCCGGGACTCCGAACAACCTTCGGTACATCAAAACACAAAAACCCTAATTATGATCGTCACCGAACTTTAAGCGTGCGGACCCTACGGGTTCGAGAACTATGTAGACATGACCGAGACACGTCTCCGGTCAATAACCAATAGCGGAACCTGGATGCTCATATTGGCTCCTACATATTCTACGAAGATCTTTATCGGTCAGACCGCATAACAACATACGTTGTTCCCTTTGTCATCGGTATGTTACTTGCCCGAGATTCGATCGTCGGTATCTCAATACCTAGTTCAATCTCGTTACCGGCAAGTCTCTTTACTCGTTCCGTAATACATCATCCTGCAACTAACTTATTAGTTGCAATGCTTGCAAGGCTTGAGTGATGTGCATTACCGAGAGGGCCCAGAGATACCTCTCCGACAATCGGAGTGACAAATCCTAATCTCGAAATACGCCAACCCAACAAGTACCTTCGGAGACACCTGTAGAGCACCTTTATAATCACCCAGTTACGTTGTGATGTTTGGTAGCACACAAAGTGTTCCTCCGGTAAACGGGAGTTGCATAATCTCATAGTCATAGGAACATGTATAAGTCATGAAGAAAGCAATAGCAACAAACTAAACGATCAAGTGCTAAGCTAACGGAATGGGTCAAGTCAATCACATCATTCTCCTAATGATGTGATCCCGTTAATCAAATGACAACTCATGTCTATGGTTAGGAAACATAACCATCTTTGATTAACGAGCTAGTCAAGTAGAGGCATACTAGTGACTCTCTGTTTTTGTCTATGTATTCACACATGTATTATGTTTCCGGTTAATACAATTCTAGCATGAATAATAAACATTTATCATGATATAAGGAAATAAATAATAACTTTATTATTGCCTCTAGGGCATATTTCCTTCACCACCCCTCCTCAAGCTTCCCGAATGATGTTTGAGGTAATGCCATTCTGCCTTGTCAACCTTACAAAGGACATATTTGAGGTGTTTGTAGTTTGGCATCTTCAGAATTTCACAAAGGTGGATAACCTTCTAATGGCCATAATGTGCCCTACTGTCAAAAAATTCAGTTAGGTACAGTTAGCATCATGTAAGAAAATGGCCATAATGTGCCCTGATAATGATGTATTTTGTCATAAAAATATATAGTGGACTGCCATGATAATGACATGCTGGTAGTAGTTACTTCCATGAGTTGTTTTATTGAC
>NW_024113112.1:0-14107 GCF_003073215.2 Triticum urartu | reverse complement strand
AGACAGCTTAGGTTTCTTCCCAAACCATAATTCATACGGTGTCGTCTCAACGGATTTCGACGGAGCCCTATTTAAAGTGAATGCGGCAGTCTCTAAAGCATAGCCCCAAAAGATAGCGGTAAATCGGTAAGAGACATCATAGATCGCACCATATCTAATAGAGTGCGATTACGACGTTCGGACACACCATTACGCTGAGGTGTTCCAGGCGGCGTGAGTTGTGAAACTATTTCACATTTTCTTAAGTGTGTGCCAAATTCGTGACTCAAGTATTCTCCTCCACGATCTGATCGTAGAACTTGATTTTCCTGTCACGTTGATTCTCAACCTCACTCTGAAATTCCTTGAACTTTTCAAAGGTTTCAGACTTGTGTTTCATTAAGTAGACATACCCATATCTACTCAAGTCATCAGTGAGGGTGAGAACATAACGATAGCCACCGCGAGCCTCAACACTCATTGGACCGCACACATCAGTATGTATGATTTCCAATAAGTTGGTTGCTCGCTCCATTGTTCCTGAGAACGGAGTCTTGGTCATTTTTCCCATGAGGCATGGTTTCGCACGTGTCAAATGATTCATAATCAAGAGACTCCAAAAGTCCATCTGCATGGAGTTTCTTCATGCGTTTGACACCAATGTGACCAAGGCGGCAGTGCCACAAGTATGTGGGACTATCCTTACATCTTTTGGTACTCACACTATGAATATGTGTAGTAATACGCTCGAGATTCATTAAGAATAAACCATTGACTATCGGAGCATGACCATAAAACATATCTCTCATATAAATAGAACAACCATTATTCTCGGATTTAAATGAGTAGCCATCTCGTATTAAACGAGATCCTGATACAATGTTCATGCTCAGACATGGCACTAAATAACAATTATTGAGGTTTATAACTAATCCCGTAGGTAAATGTAGAGGTAGCGTGCCGACGGCGATCACATCGACCTTGGAACCATTCCCGACGCGCATCGTCACCTCGTCCTTCTCCAGTTTTCGTTTATTCCGCAGCTCCTGCGGTGAGTTACAAATATGAGCAACGGCACCGGTATCAAATACCCAGGAGTTACTACGAGTACTGGTAAGGTACACATCAATTACATGTATATCAAATATACCTTTGGTGTTGCCGGCCTTCTTGTCCGCTAAGTATTTGGGGCAGTTCCGCTTCCAGTGACCCTTCCCTTTGCAATAAAAGCACTCTGTCTCAGGCTTGGGTCCATTCTTTGACTTCTTCCCGCAGCTTGCTTGCCGGCGCGGCAACTTCCTTGCCGTCCTTCTTGAAGTTCTTTTTACCCTTGCCTTTCTTGAACTTAGTGGTTTTATTGACCATCAACACTTGATGTTCCTTCTTGACTTCTACCTCTGCTAATTTCAGCATAGCATATACTTTAGGAATGGTCGTTACCATCCCCTGCATATTGAAGTTCATCACAAAGCTCTTGTAGCTTGGTGGAAGCGACTGGAGGATTCTGTCAATGACCGCGTCATCCGGGAGATTAACTCCCAGCTGAGTCAAGCGGTTATGTAACCCAGACATAGTGAGTATGTGCTCACTGACAGAACTATTTTCCTCCATCTTACAGCTGAAGAACTTATCGGAGACTTCATATCTCTCGATCCGGGCATGAGCTTGAAAAACCATTTTTAGCTCTTCGAACATCTCATATGCTCCATGTCTCTCAAAACGCTTTTGGAGCCCGCTCTAAGCTGTAAGCATGCCGCACTGAACGAGGGAGTAGTCATCAGTACGTCCTGCAGGCGTTCATAGCGTCTTGGTTCTGTGGGACGGGTGATCACCTAGCGGTGCTTTGTAGAACATATCTTTCTTGGCAGCTATGAGGATGATCTCAGGTTCCGGACCCAGTCCGTATAGTTGCTGCCATCGTCTTTCAGCTTGGTTTTCTCTAGGAACGCGTTGAAATTGAATACAACGTGGCCATTTGATCTACAGGACATATTGGTAAAGATTTTAGACTAAGTTCATGATAATTAAGTTCATCTAATCAAATTATTAATGAACTCCCACTCAGATTAGACATCCCTCTAGTCATCTAAGTGTTACACGATCCAAAGTCGACTAAGCCGTGTCCGATTAACACGTGAGACGGACTAGTCATCGTCGGTGAACATCTCCATGTTGATCGTATCTTTCCATACGACTCGTGTTCGACCTTTCGGTCTCTGTGTTCCGAGGCCATGTCTTCACATGCTTAGGCTCGTCAAGTTAACCCTAAGTGTTTTTGCATGTGTAAAACTGTCTTACACCCGTTGTATGTGAACGAAAGGATCTATCACACCCGATTAACACGTGGTGCTTCGAAGCGACGAACTGTAGCAACGGTGCACAGTTAGGGGAGAACACTTCTGAAATTGTTGTAAGGGATCATCTTATTCACTACCGTCGTTCTAAGTAAACAAGATGCAAAACATGATAAACATCATATGCAATCAAATAATAATAGTGACATGATATGGCCAATGTCACATAGCTCCTTTGATCTCCATCTTGGGGCTCCATGATCATCCTTGTAGATCGTCATACTCATCGACATATAAGTCGTGATTCCTTGTACAAGAACATGATCAATCTCATACATCACATATATCATTCATCACATCCTTTTGGCCATATCACATCACATAGCATACCCTGCAAAAACAAGTTAGACGTCCTCTAATTGTTGTTTGCATGTTTTACGTGGCTGCTATGGGTTTCTAGCAAGAACGTTTCTTACCTACGCAAAACCACAACGTGATATGCCAATTGCTATTTACCCTTCATAAGGACCCTTTTCATCGAATCCGATCCGACTAAAGTGGAGAGACAGACACCCGCTAGCCACCTTATGCAACTAGTGCATGTCAGTCGGTGGAACCTGTCTCACGTAAGAGTACGTGTAAGGTCGGTCCGGGCCGCTTCATCCCACGATGCCGCCGAATCAAGATAAGACTAGTAACTGGCAAGCATATTGAACAAAATCAACGCCCACAACTACTTTGTGTTCTACTCGTGCAAGAGAACTACGCATAGACCTAGCTCATGATGCCACTGTTGGGGAACGTTGCAGAAAACAAAAATTTTCCTACGGTTTCACCAAGATCCATCTAGGAGTTCATCTAGAACGAGTGATTAGATGCATCTACGTACCTTGTAGATCGCGAGCGGAAGCGTTCAAAGAACGGGGATGATGTAGTCGAACACGACGTGATTCAAATCACCGATGATCTTAGCACCGAACGGACGGTGCCTCCGCGTTCAACACACGTACAGAACGGATGACGTCTCCTCCTTTCTTGATCCAGCAAGGGGGGAAGAGAGGTTGATGAAGATCCAGCAGCACGACGGCGTGGTGGTGGATGCAGGGCGTCACAGTAGCAGGGCTTCGCCTATACTACGAGAGAGAGACGTAACGGGGAGAGAGGAAGCACCAAAGGCTGAGGTATGAAGTCCTCCCTCTCCTCAACTATATATAGGAGGGCCAAGGGGGGTTGGTGCGCAGCCTAGGAGATCTAATCTCCTAGGTGCGGCTGCCAAGGGGAGGTTTCCCTCCCCCCCAAGGCACCTAGGGGTGCCTTCCACCACTTGGACTCTTCCTTGGTGGAAACCCTAGGCGCATGGGCCTATAGGGGGTGGCGCCCCAGCCCACTATGGGCTGGGTTCCCTCCTATTTCAGCCCATGAGGCCCTCCGGGATAGGTGGCCCCACCCGGGGGACCCCCGAGACCCCTCCGGTGGTCCCGGTACAATACCGATAACCCCGAAACTTGTCCCAATGGCCGAAACAGCGCTTCCTATATATAATTCTTTACCTCCGGACCATTCCGGAACTCCTCGTGACGTCCGGATCTCATCCGGGACTCCGAACAACATTCGAGTTACTGCATATACATATCTTCACAACCCTAGCGTCACCGCACCTTAAGTGTGTAGACCCTAGGGGTTCGGGAGACAAGCAGACATGACCGAGACGACTCTCCGGTCAATAACCAACAGCGGGATCTGGATACCCATGATGGCTCCCGCATGCTCCACGATGATCTCATCGGATGAACCACGATGTCGAGGATTAATCAACCCCGTATACAATTCCCTTTGTCAATCGGTATGTTACTTGCCCGAGACTCGATCGTCGGTATCCCAATACCTTGTTCAATCTCGTTACCGGCCAGTCACTTTACTCGTACCGTAATGCATGATCCCGTGATCAACCACTTGGTCACCTTGAGCTCATAATGAGGATGCATTACCGAGTGGGCCCAGTGATACCTCTCCGTTATATGGAGTGACAAATCCCAGTCTCGATCCATGTCAACCTAACAGACACTTTCGGAGATACCCGTAGTGCACCTTTATAGTCATCCAGTTATGTTGTGACGTTTGATACACCCAAAGCACTCTTACGGTATCCGGGAGTTACACGATCTCATGGTCAAAGGAAAAGATACTTGACATTGGAAAAGCTCTAGCAAACGAAACTACACGATCTTGTCTATGCTTAGGATTAGGTCTTGTCCATCACATCATTCTCCTAATGACGTGATCCCGTTATCAATGACATCCAATGTCCATAGCCAGGAAACCATGACTATCTGTTGATCAACGAGCTAGTCAACTAGAGGCTTACTAGGGACATATTATGGTCTATGTATTCACACGTGTATTACGATTTCCGGATAATACAGTTATAGCATGAATAAAGACAATTATCCATGAACAAAGAAATATAATAATAATACTTTTATTATTGCCTCTAGGGCATATTTCCAACAGTGACTTGATCTGAAGTTCATGATCACTATCATAAGCTTCCACTTCAATTGGTGTAGGTGCCACAGGAACAACTTCTGTGCCCTGCCACACACTAGTTGAGAGACGGTTCAATAACCTCATCAAGTCTCCACCATCCTCCCACTCAATTCTTTCGAGAGAAACTTTTCCTCGAGAAAGGACCCGATTCTAGAAACAATCCTTATTGCTTTCGGATCTGAGACAGGAGGTATACCCAACTGTTTTGGGTGTCCTATGAAGATGCATTTATCCGCTTTGGGTTCGAGCTTATCAGCCTGAAACTTTTTCACATAAGCGTCGCAGCCCCAAACTTTTAAGAAATGACAGCTTAGGTTTCTCTAAACCATAGTTCATACGGTGTCATCTCATCGGAATTACGTGGTGCCCTATTTAAAGTGAATGTGGTTGTCTCTAATGCCTAACCCATAAACTATTGTGGTAATTCGATAAGAGACATCATGGTATGCATCATATCCAATAGGGTGCAGTTATGATGTTCGGACACACCATCACACTATGGTGTTCCAGGCTGTATCAGTTGTGAAACAATTTCCACAATGTCTTAATTCTGTGCCAAACTCGTAATTCAGATATTCATCTCTATGATCATATCATAGATATTTTTATCCTCTTGTCACGACGATCTTTCAACTTCACCCTGAAATTACTTGAACCTTTCAATAATTCAGACTCGTGATTCATCAAGTAAATATACTCAACATCTACTCAAATCATCTGTGAAGTAAGAACATAACGATATCCACTACATGCCTCAGCACTCATTGGACTGCACACATCAAAATGTATTACTTCCAACAAGTTGCTTTCTAGTTCCATTTTACTGAAAACGAGGCTTTCAGTCATCTTGCCCATGTGGTATGATTTGCATGTCTCAAGTGATTCAAAATCAAGTGAGTCCAAACGGTCCATTTGCATGGAGTTTCTTCATGCATATACACCAATAGACATGGTTCGCATGTCTCAAACTTTTCAAAACGAGTGAGCCCAAAGATCCATCAACATGGAGCTTCTTCATGCGTTTTATACCGATATGACTTACGTGGCAGTGCCACAAGTAGGTGGTACTATCATTACTATCTTTTGGCATGAACATGTGTATCACTACGATCGAGATTCAATAAACCATTCATTTTAGGTGTAAGACCATTGAAGGTATTATTCAAATAAACAGAGTAACCATTATTCTCCTTAAATGAATAACCGTATTGCGATAGATATAATCCAATCATGTCTATGCTCAACGCAAACACCAAATAACAATTATTTAGGTATTAATATCAATCTCGATGGTAGAGGGAGCGTGCGATGCTTGATCATATCAACCTTGGAAACACTTCCAACACATATCGTTAGCTCACCTTTAGCTAGTCTCCGTTTATTCCGTAGCTGTTATTTCGAGTTACTAACACTTAGCAACTGAACCGGTATCTAATACCATGGTGCTACTAGGTGTACTAGTAAAGTACACATTAACACAATGTACATCCAATATACTTCTATCGACCTTGCCAGCCTTCTCATCTACCAAGTATCTAGGGTAATTCTGCTCCAGTGGCTGTTCCCTTTTACAGAAGCACTTAGTCTCGGGTTTGGGTTCAACCTTGGGTTTCTTCACTAGAGCAGCAGCTGATTTGCCGTTTCATGAAGCATCCCTTCTTGCCCTTGCCCTTCTTGAAACTAGTGGTTTCACCAACCATCAACAATTGATGCTCCTTCTTGATTTCTACTTTCGTGGTGTCAAACATCACGAATCTCAAGGATCATCATATATGTCCCTGATATATTATAGTTCATCACGAAGCTCTAGCAGCTTGGTGGTAATGACTTTGGAGAAACATCACTATCTCATCTGGAAGATCAACTCCCACTGATTCAAAGCGATTGTTGTACTCAGACAATCTGAGCACAAGCTCAACAATTGAGCTTTTCTCCTTAGTTTGCAGGTTAAGAAAATCGTCGGAGGTCTTATACCTCTTGACGTGGGCACGAGCCTGAAATTCCAATTTCAGCCCTCAAAACATCTCATATGTTTTGTGACGTTTCAAAAACGTCTTTGGTGCCTCAACTCTAAACCGTTTAACTGAACTATCATGTAGTTATCAAAACGTGTATGTCAGATGTTCGCAACATCCACAGACAACGTTCGAGGTTCAGCACACTGAGCGGTGCATTAAGGACATAAGCCTTCTATGAAGCAATGAGGACAATCCTCAGTTTACGGACCTAGTCCGCATAATTTCTACTATCATCTTTCAACTAATTTTTCTCTAGGAACATATCTAAACAGTAGAACTGAAGCGCGAGCTACGACATAATTTGCGAAGACCTTTTGACTATGTTCAGGATAATTAAGTTCATCTTATGAACTCCCACTCAGATAGACATCCCTCTAGTCATCTAAGTGATTACATGATCCGAGTCAACTAGGCCGTGTCCGATCATCACGTGAGACGGACTAGTCAACATCAGTGAACATCTTCATGTTGATCGTATCTTCTATACGACTCATGCTCGACCTTTCGGTCTCGTGTTCCGAGGCCATGTCTGTACATGCTAGGCTCGTCAAGTTAACCTAAGTGTTTGCATGTGTTCCGAGGCCATGTCTGTACATGCTAGGCTCGTCAACACCCGTTGTATTCGAACGTTAGAATCTATCACACCCGATCATCACGTGGTGCTTCGAAACAACGACTTCGCAACGGTGCACAGTTAGGGGGAACACTTTCTTGAAATTTGGAGGGATCATCTTATTCTACCGTCGTTCTAAGCAAATAAGATGTAAAACATGATAAACATCACATGCAATCAAATAGTGACATGATATGGCCAATATCATTTGCTCCTTTGATCTCCATCTTCGGGGCTCCATGATCATCATGTCACCGGCATGACACCATGATCTCCATCATCATGATCTCCATCATCGTGTCTCCATGAAGTTGTCTCGCCAACTATTACTTCTACTACTATGGCTACCGGTTAGCAATAAAGTAAAGTAATTACATGGCGTTGTTCAATGACACGCAGGTCATACAATAAATAAAGACAACTCCTATGGCTCCTGCCGGTTGTCATACTCATCGACATGCAAGTCGTGATTCCTATTACAAGAACATGATCAATCTCATACATCACATATATTCATCACATCCTTTTGGCCATATCACATCACATAGCATACCCTGCAAAAACAAGTTAGACGTCCTCTAATTGTTGTTTGCTTGTTTTACGTGGCTGCTATGGGTTTCTAGCAAGAACGTTTCTTACCTACGCAAAACCACAACGTGATATGCCAATTGCTATTTACCCTTCATAAGGACCCTTTTCATCGAATCCGATCCGACTAAAGTGGGAGAGACAGACACCCGCCAGCCACCTTATGCAACTAGTGCATGTCAGTCGGTGGAACCGGTCTCACGTAAGAGTACGTGTAAGGTTGGTCCGGGCCGCTTCATCCCACGATGCCGCCGAATCAAGATAAGACTAGTAACGGCAAGCATATTGAACAAAATCAACGCCCACAACTACTTTGTGTTCTACTCGTGCATAGAACTACGCATAGACCTAGCTCATGATGCCACTGTTGGGGAACGTAGCAGAAATTCAAAATTTTCTTACGTGTCACCAAGATCTATCTATGGAGAGACTAGCAACGAGGGGAAGGAGAGTGCATCTACATACCCTTGTAGATCGCTAAGCGGAAGCGTTCAAGTGAACGGGGTTGATGGAGTCGTACTCGTCGTGATCCAAATCACCGATGACCAAGTGCCGAACGCACGGCACCTCCGCGTTCAACACACGTACAGCCCGGTGACGTCTCCCACGCCTTGATCTAGCAAGGAGAGAGGGAGAGGTTGAGGAAGACTCCATCCAGCAGCAGCACAACGGCGTGGTGGTGATGGAGGAGCGTGGCAATCCTGCAGGGCTTCGCCAAGCACCACAGAAGAGGAGGGAGAGAGAGATGCAGGGCTGCACCAACGAGAGATCGAATCGCGTGTCTTCTGGGCAGCCCAATGCCTCAATATATATAGGGAAGGGGAGGGGCTGCGCCCCCTCTAGGGTTCCCACCCCTAGGGGGGGCGGCAGCCCTAGATGGGGAGCAAGGGGGGCGGCCAAGAGTGGATGGGAGAGAGAGGCGCACCAATATGGGCCCTAAGGCCCATATCCCATTAGGGTTTGCCCCCTTTCCACCTCTTAGGCGCATGGGCCTTAGTGGGGCTGGTGCCCTTGGCCCATGTAGGCCAAGGAACACTCCCTACAGCCCATGTGGCCCCGGGGCTGGTGGCCCCACTTGGTGGACCCCCGGGACCCTCCCGGTGGTCCCGGTACGTTACCGATAAACCCCGAAACTCTTCCGGTGACCAAAACAGGACTTCCCATATATAAATCTTTACCTCCGGACCATTCCGGAACTCCTCGTGACGTCCGGGATCTCATCCGGGACTCCGAACAACATTCGGTAACCACATACAAACTTCCTTTATAACCCTAGCGTCATCGAACCTTAAGTGTGTAGACCCTACGGGTTCGGGAGACATGCAGACATGACCGAGACGTTCTCCGGTCAATAACCAACAGCGGGATCTGGATACCCATGTTGGCTCCCACATGTTCCACGATGATCTGATCGGATGAACCACGATGTCAAGGACTTCAATCAATCCCGTATACAATTCCCTTTGTCTATCGGTACGATACTTGCCCGAGATTCGATCGTCGGTATCCCGATACCTTGTTCAATCTCGTTACCGGCAAGTCTCTTTACTCGTTCCGTAACACATCATCCGTGATCAACTCCTTGTCACATTGTGCACATTATGATGATGTCCTACCGAGTGGGCCCAGAGATACCTCTCCGTTTACACGGAGTGACAAATCCCAGTCTCGATTCGTGCCAACCCAACAGACACTTTCGGAGATACCTGTAGTGTACCTTTATAGCCACCTAGTTACGTTGTGAGTTTGGCACACCCAAAGCACTCCTACGGTATCCGGGAGTTGCACAATCTCATGGTCTAAGGAAATGATACTTGACATTAGAAAAGCTTTAGCATACGAACTACACGATCTGTGCTAGGCTTAGGATTGGGTCTTGTCCATCACATCATTCTCCTAATGATGTGATCCCGTTATCAACGACATCCAATGTCCATGGTTAGGAAACCGTAACCATCTATTGATCAACGAGCTAGTCAACTAGAGGCTCACTAGGGACATGGTGTTGTCTATGTATCCACACATGTATCTGAGTTTCCTATCAATACAATTATAGCATGGATAATAAACGATTATCATGAACAAGGAAATATAATAATAATCAATTTATTATTGCCTCTAGGGCATATTTCCAACAACGAGACACCACGTGATGATCGGGTGTGATAGGCTCTACGTTCAAATACAACGGGTGCAAAACAGTTGCACACGCGGAATACTCAGGTTATACTTGACGAGCCAAGCATATACAGATATGGCCTCGGAACACGGAGACCGAAAGGTCGAGCGTGAATCATATAGTAGATATGATCAACATAGTGATGTTCACCAATGAAACTACTCCATCTCACGTGATGATCGGACATGGTTTAGTTAATTTGGATCACGTAATCACTTAGAGGATTAGAGGGATATCTATCTAAGTGGGAGTTCTTAAGTAATATGATTAATTGAACTAAATTTATCATGAACTTAGTACCTGATAGTATCTTGCTTATGTATGTTTGATTGTAGATAGATGGCCCGTGCTGTTGTTCCGTTGAATTTTAATGCGTTCCTTGAGAAAGCAAAGTTGAAAGATGATGGTAGCAATTACACGGACTGGGTCCGTAACTTGAGGATTATCCTCATTGCTGCACAGAAGAATTACGTCCTGGAAGCACCGCTAGGTGCCAGGCCTGCTGCTGGAGCAACACCAGATGTTATGAACGTCTGGCAGAGCAAAGCTGATGACTACTCGATAGTTCAAGTGTGAAGGAAATATGCCCTAGAGGCAATAATAAAGTTATTATTTATTTCCTTATATCATGATAAATGTTTATTATTCATGCTAGAATTGTATTAACCGGAAACATAATACATGTGTGAATACATAGACAAACAAGTGTCACTAGTATGCCTCTACTTGACTAGCTCGTTAATCAAAGATGGTTATGTTTCCTAACCATGAACAATGAGTTGTTATTTGATTAACGAGGTCACATCATTAGTTGAATGATCTGATTGACATGACCCATTCCATTAGCTTAGCACCCGATCGTTTAGTATGTTGCTATTGCTTTCTTCATGACTTATACATGTTCCTATGACTATGAGATTATGCAACTCCCGTTTGCCGGAGGAACACTTTGGGTGCTACCAAACGTCACAACGTAACTGGGTGATTATAAAGGAGCATTACAGGTGTCTCCAGAGGTAGATGTTGGGTTGGCGTATTTCAAGATTAGGATTTGTCACTCCGATTGTCGGAGAGGTCTCTCTGGGCCCTCTCGGTAATACACATCACATAAGCCTTGCAAGCATTACAACTAATATGTTAGTTGTGAGCTGATGTATTACGGAACGAGTAAAGAGACTGGCCGGTAACGAGATTGAACTAGGTACTGGATACCGACGATCGAATCTCGGGCAAGTAACATACCGATGACAAAGGGAACAACGTATGTTGTTATGCGGTCTGACCGATAAAGATCTTCGTAGAATATGTAGGAGCCAATATGGGCATCCAGGTCCCGCTATTGGTTATTGACCGGAGACGTGTCTCGGTCATGTCTACATTGTTCTCGAACCCGTAGGGTCCGCACGCTTAAGGTTACGATGACAGTTATATTATGAGTTTATGCATTTTGATGTACCGAAGGTTGTTCGGAGTCCCGGATGTGATCACGGACATGAAGAGGAGTCTCGAAATGGTCGAGACGTAAAGATTGATATATTGAAAGCCTATATTTGGATATCGGAAGTGTTCCGGGTGAAATCGGGATTTTACCGGGTTACCGGGAGGTTACCGGACCCCCCCGGGAGCCATATGGGCCTTCATGGGCCTTAGTGGAAAGGCGAAAGGGGCAGCCCAAGGTGGCTGCGCACCTCCCCCCTCCCCTAGTCCTATTAGGACTAGGAGAGGTGGCCGGCCACCCCTCTCCCTCTTTCCCCCTTGGGAATCCTAGTTGGAATAGGATTGGGGGGGGGGGAGTCCTACTCCCGGTAGGAGTAGGACTCCTCCTGCGCCCTCCTCCTGGCCGGCGCACCTCTCCCCCTTGGCTCCTTTATATACGGAGGCAGGGGGCACCTCTAGACACACAAGTTGATCCACGTGATCTATTCCTTAGCCGTGTGCGGTGCCCCCTGCCACCATATTCCTCGATAATACTGTAGCGGAGTTTAGGCGAAGCCCTGCTGCTGTAGTTCATCAAGATCGTCACCACGCCGTCGTGCTGACGGAACTCTTCCCGACACTTTGCTGGATCGGAGTCCGGGGATCGTCATCGAGCTGAACGTGTGCTCGAACTCGGAGGTGCCGTAGTTTCGGTGCTTGATCGGTTGGATCGTGAAGACGTACGACTACTTCCTCTACGTCGTGTCAGCTTCCGCAGTCGGTCTGCGTTGGGTACGTAGACAACACTCTCCCCTCTCGTTGCTATGCATCACATGATCTTGCGTGTGCGTAGGAAATTTTTTGAAATTACTACGAAACCCAACAGTGGCATCCGAGCCTAGGTTATTTATGTTGATGTTATATGCACGAGTAGAACACAAGTGAGTTGTGGGCGATATAAGTCATACTGCCTAC
Organism: Triticum urartu; assembly: GCF_003073215.2. Lineage (NCBI taxonomy): Eukaryota > Viridiplantae > Streptophyta > Magnoliopsida > Poales > Poaceae > Triticum > Triticum urartu. The sequence goes on along the minus strand of NW_024113112.1, from coordinate 1,498 downwards.
CAGCATGTCATACTTTGGTTCGGCGGCATTGTTGGACGAGACGACCCGGACCAACCTTACGCGTACGCTTACGCGAGACCGGTTCCCCGACGTGCTTTGCACACAGGTGGCTTGCGGGCGACTGTCTCTCCAACTTTAGTTGAACCAAGTATGGCTACGCCCGGTCCTTGCGAAGGTTAAAACGGAGTCTATTTGACAAACTATCGTTGTGGTTTTGATGCGTAGGTGAGATTGGTTCTTGCTTAAGCCCGTAGCAGCCACGTAAAACTTGCAACAACAAAGTAGAGGACGTCTAACTTGTTTTTGCAGGGCATGTTGTGATGTGATATGGTCAAGGCATGATGCTGAATTTTATTGTATGAGATGATCATGTTTTGTAACCGAGTTATCGGCAACTGGCAGGAGCCATATGGTTGTCGCTTTATTGTATGCAATGCAATCGCGATGTAATGCTTTACTTTATTACTAAACGGTAGTGATAGTCGTGGAAGCATAATATTGGCGAGACGACAACGATGCTACGATGGAGATCAAGGTGTCGCGCCGGTGACGATGGTGATCATGACGGTGCTTCGGAGATGGAGATCACAAGCACAAGATGATGATGGCCATATCATATCACTTAAATTGATTGCATGTGATGTTTATCTTTTTATGCATCTTATCTTGCTTTGATTGACGGTAGCATTATAAGATGATCTCTCACTAAATTATCAAGAAGTGTTCTCCCTGAGTATGCACCGTTGCCAAAGTTCGTCGTGCCCAGACACCACGTGATGATCGGGTGTGATAAGCTCTACGTCCATCTACAACGGGTGCAAGCCAGTTTTGCACACGCAGAATACTCAGGTTAAACTTGACGAGCCTAGCATATGCAGATATGGCCTCGGAACACGGAGACCGAAAGGTCGAGCGTGAATCATATAGTAGATATGATCAACATAACGATGTTCACCATTGAAAACTACTCCATCTCACGTGATGATCGGTTATGGTTTAGTTGATTTGGATCACGTAATCACTTAGAAGATTAGAGGGATGTCTATCTAAGTGGGAGTTCTTTAGTAATATGATTAATTGAACTTAAATTTATCATGAACTTAGTCCCTGATAGTATCTTGCTTGTTTATGTTGATTGTAGATAGATGGCTCGTGCTGTTGTTCCGTTGAATTTTAATGCGTTCCTTGAGAAAGCAAAGTTGAAAGATGATGGTAGCAATTACACGGACTGGGTCCGTAACTTGAGGATTATCCTCATTGCTGCTCAGAAGAATTACGTCCTGGAAGCACCGCTGGGTGCCAGGCCTGCTGCTGGAGCAACACCAGATGTTATGAACGTCTGGCAGAGCAAAGCTGATGACTACTCGATAGTTCAGTGTGCCATGCTTTACGGCTTAGAATCGGGACTTCAACGACGTTTTGAACGTCATGGAGCATATGAGATGTTCCAGGAGTTGAAGTTAATATTTCAAGCAAATGATTGAGAGATATGAAGTCT
>NW_024113111.1:0-36617 GCF_003073215.2 Triticum urartu | reverse complement strand
CAAGAGAGAGATGAACTCTTCATGGTTCATGTCATCACCACCATGTGTAGCTCATCGCCTGTGATCTATGGCAAATCCGTGGGGGCCATGGCCTCGCCCGCAAGTTTTTCCTCCACACAGCCCACCACCATGGGGTGCAGCAAGGTTACCTCGCCTCTGTTCAACACCACCAATAGTGGTACCATCAACACGTCCACCTGCAACTCTCCCATGACCATTGTGGCGATCTTCGTTGCCATGGAAACGTTGATTGTTGGCGGCTAATCAGGCAGTGGGGTTGTGTTGGTGTTGATCCCCATTTCCTGCAATATGAAGACGTCCTCCAAACATCCATTGCAAAGCTGCAACTATACTTTCTTCAATCACATCACCAAGTGTAGCTCGAGTCTTTGGGAACTCTTCTTCCATAATATTTCCTCCATGTACACTCGAGTTGGAGCCTGCCATGTTAATCCTTTGAAATAAAGTGGATAAAGAAAAATTATATATGTGGAAAACACTCAGGTCACCTTCTTGCTTACCCAAATTCTAATGATTCATTGGTGGTTATGCAGTGGTAGCAAATCAGGAGTGGACGGGTGAATGAAAGGGAAGAAGCTGACAGTTTTTGGGTGGATATTGGTGGGGTAAAATGAGGGGGGGCTAGTGCTGACATCCAATAGATGCAAACCAAAATAACAAGAAAATTTTGTAGATCCTTGCACCACGTTTGAGCTGCAACACTTTCCACTATAACTTCTAAAATTTCTCACCAAACTGAATATGATTGCACACTTGCTCAACACTTTCTCTTCTCTTTTTTTCTCTTGTTTTTTGCTTTTTAACTCTTTTTTCCTCTCTCCTTTTTTGCTTTTTTTGCAACACAATAGATCCAACAACATGACTCAAAGAAAAACAATAGCAACTTTGGATAGAACTTGGTGAAAGCACAAAGAGGAAAGCGAACAACTAGATCTCAGCAAAGAAAGACTTGGATTTTTTTGTGTGGCTTTTTGGCTTTGGACTCTAGGACGTGGAAAACCAAACTAAAAAGGATAGATCTAGCTAAAAGGATACATATCCTACCGTGTAAACCTTGCTCTGAATTCCACATGATGCGACACCGTCTTCGGAGAAGAGGGTGTTCAAGGGGAGGTCCGATCTTCACAGCGTAGCACTACTAGGGAAAACCTTATACACAGAATATTAGCAGTAGCGCTGGATAAAATGAAGCGCTACTTCTACTTAGTAGTAGCGCACGGCACTAAAAGGCGATGCTACTATCCTGTTAGCTGTAGCGTGTGTTAGCAAAATGTGCTGCTGCTAAGTTTGAACTGGGCGCACATGGCTAGCCCCACTTAGCAGCAGCGTGTATCCTTATCCAGCGCTACTTCTATGCTCCGTAGTAGTAGCACTTTTCCTCAACCCACGCTGCTACTAACCCTAACTTATCGTCCCCGCGTGGCCGACCCTCTCACCCTCCCTCTCATTCACTCTCCCCCGCACCCCCCGTCGTCCGGCGCCGCGGCCGCCGTTCCCCGACCACCGTCGTCGCCCCCCGCCGCCGCTGCTCCTCCTCCTCCACTGAGGTAGTCTCTCCATCCCTCCTCCGCCCTCCTCCCCTCCCTCCTCCTCCCATGGTGCCCTCCTCCCTCCTCCTCCGGCCAAGCCCTCCTCCGGCAGCCCTCCTCCAACCGCCCCCTCCCCCTCCTCCCTCCCTCCTCCTCCCTCCTCCAATCCTGCCGCCCTCCTCCCTCCTCCTCCTCCCTCCTTCCCCCTCCTCCCTCCATCTCTCCTAAACCCTAAACTCTTTTTTACCGTTCTTGTATAATGTAGTTTTTTACTGTTTTTAGTAAGTGTTTAATAGAAATAGTAAGAAAATTAATAGAACTAGTTGAACTAGTTTATTTTTAGTAGGAACTAGTTTATTTTTATCTGTAGTAAGTGCTTAGTTGAACTAGTTGAATTAATAGAACTAGTTTATTTTTAGTAAGAAAATTTAGGTATATGAGATTTGATGATGTAGTTAAAATTTTACTATAGAACTAGTTTATTTTTAGTAAGAAAATTAATAGAACTAGTTTATTCTAGGTTGATTCATTTTGAAGTGGACATGTCATATTTTGAAAATGTCACATTTGTTGTTATTTTTTAGTTAAAGCAATCATTCCCGCATCAACGTCGATGATGCCTATCCCACATCCTCATCGTCGACTCGGCGAAGGAGGCCTACTTGATCAAAGGGGCCATGTCTGAGACTGGCACTACTACAGGATGCTGCTAACGTGACACTACGATCAGAGACCCTTCGACGAAACTGCGTGCGATGCCATAATCACAAATGGTGGTGTAAAAAACCGTCAAAAAAGGTGCAAAACATTTGCGATGGTGGAGCCATCAAACACGGTTCAGATTTTAGTTGCGTGTGCGATGTAGGGCATACAGTTCAGTTCAATTAACTGCTTTGTGATGAGGAGGAACAAAAGAAACGGGCAGCCAAATGGAGGTGTGTGCGATATACAACATACGGTTCACTCGGTTGAACTGTTTGTGATTAGGCAACACAAAAGAAACGGTTAGCCAGATGAAGGTGTGTGCGATATACGGCATGTGGTTCACTCAGATGAACTGTTTGCGTAGAGACATGAGAATAGAAATGGTTCAACTTAACAAGATGTGTGTGATACGCGGCAAATAGGTCCGTAATCAGAAATGTGTGTGAAGACCGATAATAACACAAACGGTTGCTACTAATAAGACGTGTGTGTAGTGCGATGGGATTGCATACAGAACAACAACACACACACACACACACTTATAAGGACATGCTTGCATAACCAAATTAAACATCCACTTACGTAGGTGGCTACTACAACCATGGCATTTGCACACACCAAAGTAAACTATTACATGCATAATTACATAGGTGGCTACTACACACATGACATTTCCACACACCAATAAAGTAAACTATATATTACATGCATGATTAACTAGCATAAACGATCATCTGATCATCGTCTACTTCTTGTGACGCTTGCTCTGCTTGTGGCTCGATCCGGGCTCGTCGATTTTGGTAACGAGGCACTTCCTCATGTGAACGATCTGCCTGTGCATCTCGTAGCATGTATACACGCTCCTGGCCGTGAACTTGAGGTGAGATTCATCCAGTTGCCGCATCCAGGCCCTATGCCAGGATAGGGGACTTGTTCTCTGATCATCCTGCTTCATCTTTTTGTAGTAGGGGTCGATGATGGATGAGGCAAGTTCGACCAGGGAGTCCTTCTTCATGCTGTCCTAGACCCTGTAGTGGTTACGGATTTCGACAAGGTTCTTGCAAGCCAAGCCTGTAACATGAAGCGCATTTACATCGTCGGTGGTTTCCACCATGGCGAACTTGTAGTCGGCGCTGTTGACAAACCTGTTGAAACGGTCGCAAGGCTCTATGGCCATGCAGTAGTGGTAGATGAGGACATGATGGCCCATGCACAACTAGGCAACGGCAACCTTCTGATCTATGTCGGGACGACCGGTGGTGTACTAGAGGTCGATGCCGACCACCTTGTACTGTCTCGAGCAAGCAACTGCTCAACGCTGTTGATGTAGTTGTCCACCACGGCCGGGTCGATGGTGTACACCACCGAGAGATCTGTCTCCCTCACGTGGGTCTCCACTCTTTTCTCGCTGAACTCCATTGGAGTGCCGATGGACATCCCCTCTCTATGTGTCATTGTGGGTGTGCTTGTTCTGTTGTGGAGCGTGATCGAAAGGTTGAAGAGACTAAGGTTATAATGGCCACAGGAATTAAAGGGAAAGCCGGACGGCCAGGAATATCGGTAGGCCCTAACGGCAGTTCTAATTTGCAGCGCGTAACTCCATCGTGCCGCACATAACTGCACCGCATGGCAACATGCGCGGTGCAACCGCATGCATATGGGGCCCCCGACATGATCGTGCACACGCCCAACTGCTGGTAGAGCACGCGCAGAGCGCTCCATGGCAGAGTTTTGGATTTCATCTGAAAAAAATGAAAGTCAGATGAAATTCGCCCATCTCGTTTGGGTCCGGTACTAGTACAAACCGGTACTGATGAAGCAATGGCGAGCAACCACACACACACACACACACACACATATATGCATATAGCAGTTGAACGCGCAAGGAAAAGCTGTCCACAAGCCGGGCACGCAAACGGACGCGAGCAGAGTGCACCGCGGCGCCTAACGGCGAGCACAGCGTGCTGCGGCGCCTAACGGTGAGCAGAGCTTGCCGAGGGACGCGAGCAGAGGCCGGCACAGTGATACGTGGCAAATAAGACGAACTGTGCGAGCGATGTCTGAGACATCAAGCACAAATCATATTAGAGTTGCGTGTGCGATACGTGGCATACAGTTGATCCATCCGAACTATTTGTGATGGAATAGGTTGTGTGTGTTGCGTGCAAACGCTTGCTGGTATATAACGTTAAATTTAACCAAAAAAGTTTTAATGCATGTTACAAAAATTGTATAGCTGGAAACTATGTTGAAATATGACTCCAACGATATAATCTTTGGCGACATGCATTCATATTTATTAGTTAAATCCTACTTATAAACCAGGACAGGGGTATAGTAGGTAATTAAATCGGAAACGTTTTTTTGTATTAACCTTATGTGTATGTGTCCTTTCGTCCTCCTCTCGCACGTATTGTCACCCGCTGCCGCTGCCGGCTTACAGCCCAAGCTTGCGCAGCGCTCGGGGGCGTTCTTTTAGCCAAACGGTGGCGCCAATGAATCGTCGGTGAGCCCGTTCCCGCGCAACCTCGCAGGTTCCCGCGCAAGCTTCCCACCCGACTCGGTGAAATCCCCCCCAAATCCCAATGCTTAGCGGCCTGCTATAAAAACCCTCATGGCCGGCGAGTCCTGCTTCGCATTTTCCCCTCGCTCCCTGTAGCTTATCTCGTGTGCTTCTCCTACAATCGCCAATGGCACCGGTCAGTCGTCGTCGCTCAGCCACTCCGCCGTCATCATATGACATCTTCAGCTGGGAGGCTACACTGCGGCGGCGGCGCAGTCCCCGGCGTAGTGTAGTGCGCGTGGTGTCCCTGTTGGGTGTGCACGGAACACCCACCACACGCTCCGGCACCGCCGCCCGTCGGCAGCTGTTGCCGGCCGCCGTTGCCGCCACACCACCATTGAAAGCTAGGGCCATCTCCCGCTCCGCCACCGCGGCCCGAAGGCGGGAGGTGGCCGTCGTGGCCACCACCCCACTGCCGGCCACCATGGCCATCACCCGCTCCGCCACCGCGGCCCGAGGGCGGGAGGTGGTGGTCGTGGCCGCCACCCCATCATCGGCCACCATGGCCGCCAGCCCACCGTCGACCCCCGGGATCATCGCCCGCTCTGCCACCGCCGCCCGAAGGAGGGAGGCGGAGGTGGAGGCCCGCATGTGTGTCAGCGACCTTGCGCACTACATCAAGTTCCTGTGGGAGAAGGAGGAGCGCCTCATCGAGAACGCAAAGAGCCTTACCGCAGTCGTGGCCATAGCACACACCGATGCAGAGGCGAGGAATCAGGAGAACAATGAGCAGTCTGGCTGCTTGGAGACGGTCGTTTGGAGCGGCAGTGGGCGTTCGAGCTGGCGAGTGTCGCTGAACATGCAGCAGCGGCATGCACTGTATTGCATTTCTCCAGCTCGTCGGTAGGCTCCTCCTCCTCTACCTCTTACTAAGTGCGCTCGGCAGAGGAGAGGCTGCCGGAAGTAGCACAAAGCCCCTCCGTGGTAGTAGTAGTATTTAGGGGCTATTTTGTTCAATTCATCTGACTATAGATTTGTGGTGGAACTGTACAACGTACTTAAAATTAGCTGGTATATATAGTTGAACTAGCTATTCCGGTACGTGGTTGGCAACAATTGGGGAAAAGTTTGGTCGGTTCAGCTTTTGAGTTGAACTGTTTATATAAATTAAGAACGACTCCTTAATCTATGAATGAAATCTATGCTTAATTACTGAATTTTAGTTGCAAAAATTAGATAGTGCTAGTGATTTCTAGCTGCATATTTTGACAAATCGCAGTGTTACAAGGATTGACAAATGGCAACGTTACTAGATCAACAAATGTAAATCTTTCCAGTTTGACAAATGGCAACATACCCAATATGACAGATGCAAATCTTACCAAATTTTTTGTGCGTGGTTGCACACAGGTCATCCAAAACAACCGTTTGCGTTGAAGGGATGCAGAAATCCTGCGTTGCAGATTTTCCCTTGACTTAAGGGGGAAGACCATAGCTCTCACTTTGCATACGGGTGTTCTATCTAAAACATTTGCGAAAAAGAGCTACAGAAATCCTGCTTGGCACATTTTCTCTTGGCTTCCTGGGGAAGCTGTCGTCATGCCTTCCGTTTAGTCAAGCACTCAAGCAGCTGTCCGCACGGCACCTCCTAGCCATTAAAAGAGTGAGTTGTGGCGTCACGTGAATGGTTAATAGAACGCACACAATTTAAATTATGCAAAACGTTTGAGATGCTACAGTGGCAGCTATTTGTTTCAAAATGCCTTTGTTGGCTATTATTCGAGTGCACCTTCTCTCAAAATGGACAGGAAAAATACCACGGCATGTCGGGTGCCATTCCATTATAGCATGCCAAGTTTCATGAATTTCAGATGAGTTTTGGATTTACTAGAATTTAAAAACAAAGTATCTCAACATTTTGCCGGCAATCAATAGTGCCCTGGTGTTTGAAATTCATTCCCATTTCTTGCATGGGACCTAAGCATGCCCCGAAGGATACAGATTTGATTTTTCAACCACTTTATATGCACTGGAGCTTGTGCATGTAGTTCAAATTTGAATTATGCACATGAAATGCCTAGAAAACCCTGTTAATGTATAAAAATGTCCAAAAGAACCCCGAAATATTCCAAAAGTAAACACAACACTCTTGTTATTCTATGTTGACACTAGAAAATTTTTGAAAGCAATAAGAGGCAACGGATTTCGTTTCATCCCCAAAGGTGGCACGTTCCTTACCGAAACCATCACGCTTGTTGTGAGAAGCTAAGGTTTGTGAGAAGCTTATACCCAAACCTGCCCCAAATGGGACAAAAAATTTACCATGGCATGTTGATGCCGCTCCATGATAGCATGCCAAGTTTCATGAATTTCAGATGAGTTTTGGATTTACTAGAATTTAAAAACCAGGTATCTCAATGTTTTGCCGGCAATCAACAGTGCCCTGGTATTTGAAATTCATTCCCATTTCTTGCATGAGACCTAAGCATGCCCCGAAGGACACATATTTGATTTCTCAACCAATTTATATGCATTGGAGCTTGTGCATGTAGTTCAAATTTGAATTATGCACATGAAATGCCTAGAAAACCCGGTTAACGTATAAAAATGGCCAAACGAACCCCGAAAAATTCCAAAATTAAACACAACACTCCTGTTGTTCTAAGTTGACACTAGAAATTTTTTGAAAGCAATAAGAGACAACGGATATCGTTTCATCCTGAAAGGTGACACGTTCCCTACCAAAACCATCACGCTTGTTGTGAGAAGCTAAGGTTTGTGAGAAGCTTATACCCAAACCTACCCCAAATGGGACAAAATTTTTACCACAACATGTTGATGCTGCTCCATGATAGCATGCCAAGATTCATGAATTTCATACGAGTTTTGGAGTTACTAGAATTTAAAAACCAGGTATCTCAATGTTTGCGGTCGAGTGACGGTGGTAGGGTGTTTGAAATTCATTCCCATTTCTTGCATGGGACCTAAGCATGCAGCCAAGGACACATATTTGATTTTTCAACCATTTTATATGCACTGGAGAATGTGCATGTAGTCCAAATTTTAATTATGCACATAAAATGCCTGGAAAACCCAGTTAATGCATAAAAATTTCCAAACAAACCCCAAAAAATTCCAAAATTGAACACAACACTCCTGTTGTTCTATGTTGACACTCAAAAAAATTTGAAAGCAATAAGAGGCAACGGATATCGTTTCGTCCCCAAAGGTGGCACGTTCCCTACCGAAACCACCACGCTTGTTGTGAGAAGCTAAGGTTTGTGAGAAGCTTATACCCAAACCTACCACAAATGGGTCAATTTTTTACCATGGCATGTTGATGCCGCTCCATGATAGCATGCCAAGTTTCATGAATTTCAGACGAGTTTTGGATTTACTAGAATTTAAAAACCAGGCATCTCAATGTTTGCGGCCGAGTGACGGTGGCAGGGTGTTTGAAATTCATTCCCATTTCTTGCATGGCACATAAGCATGCAAACAAAGACACAGATTTGATTTTTCAACCAATTTATATGCACTGGAGAATGTGCATGTAGTTCAAATTTGAATTATGTGTATAAAATCCCTGGGAAACCCAGTTAATGTATAGAAATGTCCAAACGAACCCCGGCAAATTCCAAAATTAAACATAACACTCCTATTGTTCTATGTTGACACTCGAAATTTTTCAAAAGCAATAAGAGGCAACGTATATCGTTTCGTCCCCAAAGGTGGCACGTTCCCTTACGAAACCATCACGCTTGTTGTGAGAAGCTCTGGTTTGTGAGAAGCTTATACCCAAACCTGCCCCAAATGGGACAAAAATTTTACCACGGCATGTTGATGCCGCTCCATGAAAGCATGCCACAAGTTTCATGAATTTCAGATGAGTTTTGGATTTACTAGAATTTAAAAACCAGGTATCTCAATGTTTGCGTGTCGGATTTCGGGTTCCGGCAGACCCTTGAGGTTCGAACACTAGGGTGCGCGCGGAGATTTCGCCTCCTACCTACTTGCGCCCCTCCGCCTCGCTAAGATCTGAGCTATGGAAAGAACAACACAAGAGACTCAGGGTTTATACTGGTTCGGGCCACCGCTGTGGTGTAATACCCTACTCTAGTGTGTGGTGTGGTGGATTGCCTCTTGGGCTGATGATGATGAACAATACAAGGAAGAACAGCCTCGCGAGGGTCTGTTCTTGGCTGGGGGGATGAACTGCTGGGAGGAGTTCAGTCACCCTTCTTTCTCTCTCTCTTTTCTCGATTGTCCCTTCTCTAAACCCTAACCTCTCAGCCCCCTTTGCTCTCGTGGGTGGCTGGTCCTATTTATAGAGGCCCTGGTCGTCTTCCCAAATATCGAGCGGGAAGGGAGCCAACAATGGCGGGCTAATTTGAAAGGGGACAGCTAGTACTAGCTATCCTGACAAAAGTAGTCTTCGCCTGCACAAAGCTCTGGTGGTGACGCCATCTTGGGCTCCGTGATGACCTCCGTCTTGCAGTCCTCATGGTCTTGGTCTTGTTGCACCGAAATGGCAACCTTTGCCTGATGCCTCGGTACCCCACGGCTGCGCTTGCCCCCTTTGCACCAAAGAGGAAAGGAGGACACTGCGCGGGCTGGCACCCGCCTGGCGCCCTTGGTCATCATGGCTTGCGTCACGGGCACCTCGTGAGGTACCCCGCCTTGATCTCTCCACCTCCTCGCGAGCCAGCCTGATGAGGCTGTGCCTGAGGAAGCTCCGCGTCGTCCGCCCCGCGAGGCTTGGCCCCTCGCGAGGGTCTTGGGTCTGTGTTAATGAAGATGGGCCGTGCTGGGCCCCCCTTTGAGCCACGCCGTAGGCCGCAGGTAGGCAAGTCTGGGGACCCCCGTTCCCAGAACGCCGACAGTAGCCCCCGGGCCCAAGGCGCGCCCAGACTTGGCCGTGCAGGGAGGCGGAAGGGCGAGAGCGAAGCGCCGCGGGCCCTAACAGCCTGCGGCCTTGGGCGCCGCGTGGCGGTTGATTGGATGTGGGCGGCACTGTTCCCCCACGCCCTCCTTATTTTGCGCCATGCTATGCGGACTCGTAGTCGTACACAGCCGTTCCCCTTTCTGTTGCTCGAGCACCCTCTGTCCTTCCTCCGCTCGAACTCCGGCTTCTGTTTTCAACCCAATCTCGAACCTTCCCCCCCCCTTCCCATCGCCATGGCTCCGACGAAGAAGGGAAGAGGGAAGAAACCCGTGTCTCCGCCTTGCCCGCCGCCGTTGGCAGCCCCCGCCGAAGGCTTGGGCAAGGTCAGCTCGGCTCTGGCCACTATCTTCAACGAATGCGGGAGGACGACGGCCTGGCCCGCGTCCCACTTCTCCATCGACAGGATAGTCACCGAGGTCCCGTATTTTGCCGACGCCCTGTGGGCGGGTCTGGTTCCTCCCTTTTCCGATTTCTTCAATGTCGTGCTTTCCCACTATCAGATCCACATGATGCATCTAGGTCCTGAATCCATCACCCTCCTTTCGGTCTTCGCCTTTGTTTGCTAGGCTATGGTGGGCATCCTTCCTTCGGTTGCCTTGCTGTGCCACTTCTTCTCGCTGCGCCTTGTCGACCCTACCCAATGCTGGGCGCGCATGAGCTTGGTTGCCGCGTCTAAGACAGTGGCCTCTGGGATTGACTTCAAGCTCCCCCTGCCCGCGGCTGGGTTCCGCGAGCGGTGGCTGTATGTTGACGCAGGGGTGCCCAGCCCCCTGCTATTGGAGCCAACTTCGCCTGCTGTCCCAAATTCGGGCAGGGGCCAGGAGACGCTTGAGAGCCCCCGGCTCGTCTTCGTCTGGCACTGCTTCGCGTTCTTGAGGTCGCTTGGCGTGACAGCGCCCAAGGTGGTGAAGGAGTTCCTGCTACGCCGCGTTGCTCCTCTCCAACGCCACTCCCGCCGGATGTGGGATTTCAGCGGGCACGATGATCGTATGAGGCTCCAGGAAGAGGACCTGACTCCTGAAGTGCTGAGGACAGCGCTCTTGACCCTGACTGGGGACCCCAACCCTGGCAGCATCCAGCAGGGAGGGGCCTTGCTGTACCTCTGCCAGAGCAGGGGCGACTTTGCGAAGAAGATGCCTATCTTTGATGAGCGGGGGTCACGCCCCGCCGGCCTCCAGGGACCTCACGAGAACCCAGTGATGGTGACTGCCCTTCCAGTCGGCCACGGCGACTCTTCCTCAAGTGGCGGAGCAGGGAGGCATGAGGCGCCAGAGGCCGAGGGGGCTCCTGGCGGGGTGACAATGCAGGGTGATGCTCATGAGGGAGCAGCTCTTGGGACCCGTGCCGTTGAGGCTGAGGGTGGCAAGCAGCTGCCCTCAGCGCCTGTGAATGAGGCCCCTGAGGCTCCAGCTGCTTCTCTTGGCGAGGCGATTGGCAGCGCGCATCGGGCAGGCGCCCCTGACGCAGATCGCCTTGACGCTCCGTCTTCGTCGCAGGTTGATCCCTGCGCCCAACTCTTAGGCCGCCCGCGTGGACTTTTAGGCCCTCCGGAAGAGAAGGGAGGCCCTGGGTGACGATTACCCTTGTCGCCTGCTGAAGCGTAGGAAGTACTTCGCCACTGATGAGTAAGCCTTCTCCTTTCCCAGCTCCCGATCCTTCTGTTGCTTTTACTGGCCCTTGCTCCACAAGCCTCTTCCAGCCGAGCTCGCGGAGACGGCTGAGGAGCCGTCCCCCTTGGCTTCGCCCCCTCCACCGTCCTCAAGCGCTCCGAGCAGCGGAGCCCTTGTGGTGAGGGCGATCGGAGAGGCGAACCGTCCCGAGGCGTATCGTGGCCCTGCGCACCTCGCGATCCTCCTTCGCGGGCCTTCTCGTGGCATAGCCAGCCTGCCGTGGGCTTCTCGCCTGGTCGTGGACTGCGATTGGCTGAGGCGCTCCCCGCGCTCTTCACCTGGGGACGGGCTGGCTCCAGGCCGGGCTTCTGGCGCGGCGTGCCCGGCCGTCGCGAGGGTGCCAGCCCCCAGCCCCCAGCCTGGAGGGGGAGTGCTGATTCGTGGCTCCCGGCGCTTGCTTGGGGCAGATGATGGTGTGGAAGACGTGCTCGAGCGTGCTCGGGAGCGTCGCGCCCTCCGCCAAGGATTCCTTCGAATGGTGGCTGACGCGGTAAGCCTGCTTGGTGAGGAGCTTGCTGATGAAGACGCGCGCCTTAAGGCCGAGGGCCTGCGCCTGACTGCAGAGAGGCGCGAGCTGGAGGGCGTCATCGCCCTTGCGTGCCGTCAGCGCGATCTTGACGATGCAGAGGCCAAGGCGTCGCTGGTGGCCTCTCGGGAGGCCCGATCTTGGGCCGCTGAGGAGGCCCGGGAAGCCGACCGGTGGCGAAAGGCGGCGGAGGAGCGGGCTCGGGAGCTCCTGGCCTGGTGCCACTCATTGGAGGAGCAGGTGGAGCTGCGCGAGGCAGCCCTCGCATCAATGAAGGTGGTCTCTGGCGACTCAGCAGAGCTCCAGAAGCGTGAGGAGGCGCTGACGCTGGAAGCCGCCGAACGTACCCGCGAGTACGAGTGTCTGGAGACGAGGGAGCGCTTGGTGACGCAGGCGGAGGACGATTTCGCCGCACAGGAAGCCCGTGTCTTGGAGGAGGTCGGACGTCGGGTGGCGATGGCGCATTTGAACCTCGAGCACGAGTTCGAAGACAAGCTGGGGTTGATCCGGGCCGAAGCTGAAGGCAGGACTGCCGCCTTGAGGGCCAAGCTGGAGGAGGCGATGCGGCGGGCCGATGCTTTCCGGGCCACGATTGAGGTGGCGCAAGGTGAGTTAACCACCTCCCAGGCCGAGGTGCTCCTTCTCCGCCGGCGGGTGGAGGAGGCTGAGGTCGTCGCGCACCAGAATGCGGACGAGATACGTCAGCGGCGGATCCTGGAGCATGAGCACGGCCCCATGCTCACCATGCTCCGGGAGAGAGCCAACACAGCCTTGGGCAACATCTGCGAGGCGGCTGTTGGCGAGCCGCACGCAGTCAACTACGCCGGCAATCTTCAGTTCTTCACTGACGTGGTGACGCAGCTGGAGGCATGGTCGGTCAGGGCTGACAGGTTGGTGGAGGAGAGGAGCCGCGCCCTGCTCGGGCGCGCCTTTTCTCGCGTCTTCAGCCATCTCCGGAACATGGATCCCCACTTCGATTTCGACACCGCCATCGCCCCGGTCCCCCAGGCCATCCGAGACGACCTGGCGCACTGGGTGGAAGACAATGTGGATGCTCTTATCAGGGCCTTCGCTTCAGACGACGACGGCGTGATCGTGGCTGCCGACGAGGGCGGCGTGGTGAACGGCCATGACGCCGCTGGCGGCGACGCGGACAGCGATGGCGAGTTTAGCGACGCCAGCAACGGCTCGGGTGGTGCTCCTGAGAACACATTGGGGGATTTATCCGACTGATTGTGCATCGTTCCTACTTCCTTACCCTGCATGAATAGAACTCAGGTTTTGGCCTGATGGCAGTGAGAGCATTTTGGAGGGGGAGCCCCTTATGTAAAACTTGTGTTCATCGTATTAGTAGACGCTATATTGCCCATGCGCCCGCGCCAAGTGGTTGGCCTAAGCGACGCGCTGGTCGGCTAGTTTACCTCTGTCCCGTGCTGGCCCTGAGGTAGCCTGTGGGAGGTTGTGGTGTCCCGAGTGTTCCCTGATTGGATCCGTAGGACCTGCAGTAAAACACCCTCCTGAGAGGACGCGGCGGCGGCAGTCTGGGCTGCACGCAAGCTAGGCCTGACCCGGCTCGCGAGGGGCTCACGAGGGGAGGCAGCTGAGGCGAAGTGGTAACCAAAACGCGAGAAATTGCTCGAACGAGACTAAGCACCCCTTCCCTGAACACACGCAAATCTCAAATTCAAATCCAACTTGAATCCAGCGGGGGAAAGCGACAACCAAAGGGAAAAGCGACGAAAGCAGACAAAAGGCCGCGTCCGGCACCTAATCTAGTCTTGGATGTCTTCTCACCAGCGCGGAGCTAAGTGCTGCCACTGGGCGTGGGAGGGAGCCCCAGGGCCTGAGGCCGGCACCCCTGAGACTCCGGGGCGTGTATAGCCCCACTCATTATTACATGAGAGTGTCACAGGGCGGCGAGCTTCATAGGCACTGGGCCTTCTTCACAGGTACCGGCCTTGCTTCATATCGCCAGATGAGGGCCCTGCCTTGCGCCACACTCTAGAGCCATCAATGACGACCGGAAACCAGGACGCCGCCGATGGGGTAGAGCGGTCGCATGCGGTTCCCCTGACGACCACGGGTCCTCCGCCGGGGGCAGGCCCTGAGGCACCTCCCCAGCGGAGGGCCTACCTCCCGAGAACGCCTTGCTCCGAACGCCGCGGTGGTGATGTCGGATCCCGGCCCCTCTCCTGCAGCCCCCTGAGCCCTCCTCCCGAGGGGTAGGAGATTGTGGGAGCGGGGCAGCTGCTCGCTGTGCCGACTTGCACCTCCTGTGATCCATGGTTAGCGTATGTCTGCTCCTGAAGAATTAGCGGTACCCGATAATCGTTGCCTCCAGCGTGGCCAGTGGGACCGTCCCGGGGCTCATGGAAAGGCTCAGCTTCTGGCGCCTCGTCCCCCCAGCTTGGGCTGTGGAGCGAGCCTTGTTCGCTCTCGTGTGGGTGTCCTTGGTCCAACATGAGGGGCACGTATTCCTCTGGCGCCGTCATCCCGAATGCCACGACGTAGTGCTCCGCATGCCACGCGGTCCTGACCGACGCGCCCACCGCGGGGTGGCAGCGCGGCTGTCCACTGGGGCCGTGGGTCGCGTCGAGTCCTTCTTCTTCGCGGACCGGGAGCGGGGGCAGCGCCACCGCCGGTCCAGTGCTGACAGCTTCGCTGGCATTGGAGTAGCCTTGGAGCCCGCGGGCGCGCGCGGAGCCCCCGCGCGGGCCGCCCTGGGCTTGAGATGCTGCCGACCGCGCCTGCCGCGGTGTGAGAGCTGTCGAAGCCTGTCCGCGTCGCCCGCGGCCCGCAGCGCCCTGCGGACCGTGAGCTGCCTGGGGCACAGGGTCGCCCGAGGCGAGCGGCTCTGCGCGGGCGGGCCACGCCGCCCATGGATCTGGGTTGCCCGCCTGGTCGCCGGACATGGTGATGACGACGCGACGGGGCACGAAGCAGTAGAAGGTGGATTCCGGCGCACCCCTACCTGGCGCGCCAAATGTCGGATTTCGGGTTCCGACAGACCCTTGAGGTTCGAACACTGGGGTGCGCGTGGAGATTTCGCCTCCTACCTACTTTCACCCCTCCGCCTCGCTAAGATCTGAGCTATGGAAAGAACAACACAAGAGACTCAGGGTTTATACTGGTTCGGGCCACCGCTGTGGTGTAATACCCTACTCTAGTGTGTGGTGTGGTGGATTGCCTCTTGGGCTGATGATGATGAACAATACAAGGAAGAACAGCCTCGCGAGGGTCTGTTCTTGGCTGGGGGGATGAACTGCTGGGAGGAGTTCAGTCACCCTTCTTTCTCTCTCTCTTTTCTCGATTGTCCCTTCTCTAAACCCTAACCTCTCAGCCCCCTTTGCTCTCATGGGTGGCTGGTCCTATTTATAGAGGCCCTGGTCCTCTTCCCAAATATCGAGCGGGAAGGGAGCCAACAATGGCGGGCTAATTTGAAAGGGGACAGCTAGTACCAGCTATCCTGACAAAAGTAGTCTTCGCCTGCACAAAGCTCTGGTGGTGACGCCGTCTTGGGCTCCACGATGACCTCCGTCTTGCAGTCCTCCTGGTCCTGGTCTTGTTGCACCTAAATGGCAACCTTTGCCTGATGCCTCGGTACTCCGCGGCTGCGCTTGCCCCCTTTACACCAAAGAGGAAAGGAGGACACTGCGCGGGCCGGCACCCGCCTGGCGCCCTTGGTCGTCATGGCTTGCATCACGGGCACCTCGTGAGGTACCCCGCCTTGATCTCTCCGCCTCCTCGTGAGCCAGCCTGATGAGGCCATGCCTGAGGAAGCTCCGCGTCGTCTGCCCCGCGAGGCTTGGCCCCTCGCGAGGGTCTTGGGTCTGTGTTAATGAAGATTGGCCGTGCTGGGCCCCCCATTGAGCCACGCCGCAGGCCGCAGGTAGGCAAGTCTGGGGACCCCCATTCCCAGAACGCCGACATTGCCGCCGAGTGACGGTGGCAGGGGGTTTGAAGTTCATTCACATTTCTTGCATGGGACTTAAGCATGCAACCAAGGACACAGATTTGATTTTTCAGCCAGTTTATATGCACTGGAGAATGTGCATGTAGCTCAAATTTGAATTATGCACATAAAATGCCTGGGAAACCCAGTTAATGTATAAAAATGTCCAAACGAACCCCGAAATATTCCAAAATTAAACAAAACACTCATGTTGTTCTATGTTGACACTCGAAAAATTTTAGAAGCAATAAGAGGCAACGGATATAGTTTCGTCCCCAAAGGTGGCATGTTCCCTACCGAAACCATCACGCTTGTTGTAAGAAGCTCTGGTTTGTGAGAAGCTTATACTCAAACCTGCCCCAAATGGGACAAAAAAGTTACCACGGCATGTCGATGTCGCTCCATGATAGCATGCCAAATTTCATGAATTTCGAACGAGTTTTGGATTTACTAGAATTTAAAAACCAGGTATCTCAATGTTTGCGCCCGAGTGACGGTGGCAGGGTGTGTGACATTCATTCCCATTTCTTGCATATGACTTAAGCATGCAACCAAGGACACATATTTGACTTTTCAATCCGTTTATATGCACTGGAGCATGTGCATGTAGTTCAAATTAGAATTATGCACCTGAAATGCCTACAAAACCAGGTTAATGTATAAAAACGTCCAAACAAACTCTGAATAATTCCTGTGTTTTGAAGACACACCTATAGTTGCATGTTCACTACAGATAAACGTTCTAGCAATTCAAACACCATCCTTTGTCGCTGTGACCCCATTACGTAATTCAAATCAAGACGATAAATCAAGTAGATCGCACACAGTTTATTATCACCAACCATGTGAGATTCACCACAAAATATCTTGGAGCACCGTCGGTGTATAGTACGCCTATGGCTTACGCGAGAAGGTGCGTCGGCTACAGTACACATCCGGCCTTCAAGCACACTATCTCACTCCCCAAATATCATTTCGCTGTTCATTCATCGCCGGTGAAAGATGGGGACATTGACCCACGTCGTGAGGGCAACTTCGGCGGCCCACTCCGATGAGAGTGCGGCCGCAGCCGCCAGGCGCGTGCTAACAAGCTTCATGAGGGCGACCGCAATCTGCGTCCGGGCGGCCAAGGCAGCCCAAACGGCCGCTATTGCTTCTCAGGCGGCGGCAGCAGCATCTGCCTCGGGGATAGCAACTGGAGAGAGCGGCACAACAACTATCCGTTCCGCAGCGGCGTGTAACATCCCAATTTTATTAAATTTGGATGTTAATAGACTCATTCAATGCATATCATATTTCTTTGCATTTTGGAGTTTTTGGAATATTCAAATAATAGTTTTCCACTCGAGAAGAACAAATGAGAGGGGATAAGATGACTTCCTCAAAATATAAAAAAGAGTGGGAAATTTTATTTTGAATATTTCTTTAAGTTTTGGAGTTGTTTGGTATTTATTTTATTTGCAAAGAGTGCATTAATTGCATTAGGGAAAATATTTTCAAAATGTGTTGTGCTTAAGTTAATGTTCATTAGGCTCTAAATATTAAATAGTTATTTTAGAAACTAATTTGGTGTTTTTATTAATTCAATTGAATTAGTTATGGGCCACTTTAGTCTCCTGTCAAAAAAAACACTCACCCGCCTGGACCAAAACCAGTTCGGCCCAGGGACGTGCGCGCTCAGCCAGCCGCGCCAGGCCAGCCGGCCCAGCTGGCCATTTGGCCCAAGGCCAGCGCCCCAGCGCCCGGAAAACCCCGCATCGGTCGACCGCTCGCGCTCCCCTCTCGCTCACCCCCTCTCACTGCCGCTGCCAGGCGGGCCCCACCCGTCAGGCCATCCTCAACCTCCCACACCGCGCGGGAAAGACACTCGCCGCCGCGCTCCCACAACCGCCGGCCGCCTCCCTCGTGGATAATGTTTATCCGTCGACCCCGAGCCCTCTGCCCTCGCCCATAAAACCCCCTCGACCCCCTCTATCGACCTCGCCGTCCCGCTTCTCCCCACACCGCTCACAGCCGCCGCGCTGCCCGTTCGCATCTCGCCGGAGCCGCGTAACTCGCTGGAGCAATTCGTCGCCCGTAGACCTCTCCGACCCTTCCTTTTTCTGTAAAACTTCTTAGCCCGCCGAGGCGCATCCTTTTGACACTATTTTTGCCCCTAGATCTCGTCGGAGATGCCGCACCATCGACGCCGGAGCCGCCGGAGCACCGAAGGCCGCCGTCTTCGCCCCGCGCCGTTCGGACGCCGCCGACGCACCCCGACGCCACCATCCGGACGCCCTCGACGCGCCGCACCTCCCCGTCTTCTTCCCCGTCGACGAGGACCACCGCAGCCGCCATCCCCTCCGCCACCGAGCCGCCGCCGCCGTCGTCTACTCGTCGCCGGCCACCACCACTCGCTGTAAGCCGCCGCCTCCCCTCGTTCGTTAGATCAAAGATCCACGGCCTATATTAGATTTGGTTAGATGTTTTTTTGTTGAACCGGTACGCGGTTCACCGCGGTTTTTATTTAAAAACTACCGGTCGGTTGTTTTTTTTAACCGTGCGGTTTTATTTAAACCGAGCGTCGGTTTTATTTAGTTAGCCGCCGCCGCTGTTTTTCTTATTTAGCGGCCGTTCGCCGTATAGCCTCCGCAGCGGACGCTGCTCGGCCAGCCAGGAGCCGCCACGTGGCCAGGGACCAGTCTGCGATAGTTTCCTTCACTATTTAGTCCCTATAAATAGCAGATTAGTCCCTGATCTTAGATTAGCCATAACTTTTTAACCGTAGATCCAAACTCGATGAAACCAGCGGCAAATTCTTCGTATTGTTTAGATCTATCCAGTAGCATAGCTTTTGCAAACTTTTGTTAGATTCAAATTTGAATTTATTCAGATTTGAATTCAACTTTCAAATAGCCATATCTCCCAAACCGTAGCTCCGATTAAGTTGATTCCTTTTGCATGCTGTCACCATAGCAAAAGCCCTATCACCTGGACCTTTGTCACAATAATTTTCACACACTAGATTCTGCCCTTTAATATTTTTACTAGTATGCATAGTATGCACTATACTTCACATCACTCCTTGAACCATAGGACTATGTTGTTTTGCACTAGAATATTTTTCATGCTAGTTAAGTGTGATGTTTGTTCATTTGGTTTTTCTGAGACTTTTGCTTTACCTGTTTCTTCTTGTTTCTCTGAAATGTTGCTTATGTTTGTTTTCTTATTTGCGATAGATTGTCCGGAGTGCGAAGCAGAATATTATCAGTCTTTAGAATTCAACCAGCAGTACCAAGGCAAGTTGCATCTTGATCATGTTTCATTACCTATGTTTTTATTATGCACTTAGTTCTTTGCGGTAGGACTGCATGGTAGGAAACTGGTGCCACATGACTTTGCTTTTCACCCAGTAGTTCATTGAGGTAGGTCTGAACCATATAACTTTGTCACCATCGTTTTACTTTATGTTGCTATGCTAAGTAGACGTGGATTGGGGAGTGATCATTGAGAGATGAGTGACAATGTAGTAAATAAGACCTAAGTTAAATAATGAACTACCTGGGCGGAAACTTGTGGGAATGGTGGCGAAGTACAGTGGGGCACGCATGGGAAATCCATGGTGGTGCACCACTAGTGGACCGTCCGCTCAGGCTCAAAGAGATCAATCGTATTCCCATGTCTAGAAGCTTACGTGTGCAGCCACAGCCAATATGGGCTCTGGCTTAGTTGAGTAGTTAGTGTGACCCCTTCCGGGATGGGCTAGCAGATGTAGAATGATGTAGGTGTACCGGCCTATCCGTGGGTTAAGGGGGAACATTTTCGAAAGGCTATGTCTCGATCTTCCGATCATGGAGGTGGTCGAGTCTTGTGGGGAAAAGTGCACAACCTCTGCAGAGTTTCAACCTAATCGATTAGCCGTGTCCCCGGTTACGGACAACTTGAGCATCTAGTAGTGGAAATGCCGGGAGATCTCCTCACCTTTAATTAAACAGTTGGGTTTTAAATGAAACTTGGGACGGATGGAGTTGGATTTGCCAACTCATCCTATGCAAATGTGTAGTAGTAGAATAACAATCTTTTCTAATAGGGAAAAACTAGCTTTATGCAAAAAACTAAACTTAGAGCTTTCCACCAGCCAAACTGCATGTAAAAGTAGGTTCATTACACTATGATGTGACTTGCCAGTACATTCAATGTACTGACCCATTTGGCTGCAACTTATCACGTTGCAGATATATCCGACGAGGATTAAGGTGCGATAGGTCGATGTTCTACACTCAACCTTGCTCGTGGAGTTGGACTCATTTACTTCTTTGCTTCCGCAGTATTTGCTTATTGGCTCTATGCCCTATTTTGTAATAAATGTATTGCTCCTGGACTATCGATGTAATAAAGAGATGTGTGTTATTTCTGTTATTTCATCGAGTACTGTGTGTGCTAGCAAGTCGATCCAGGGACTAGCACGGTAAGCACAGAGACTTCGACTCTTACCGAGTCGGGTCGCTACAAGATGGTATCAGAGCACACGTTGACTGTAGGACGCGACCCTAGAAATGGAGAAAAGCCATAGGATAAAAACTATATTTTTCATTTTCCATATATATCCTTTGGTCTCGTACCTTCTCTACTTCAATACTAATTTCTTCTCTTTTTCAAAATGTAGATGTCGTCCGCCCTTGTTGAGTTCGAGCAGCCCGATGAGACCATGCCCTTTGGAAGGCAGCTGGTGAAGATCACGAAGCACCTGAAGATTGGGCTTCCCACATTCACTGGAACCTTCACCGCCACCCTGCCCGAGGAGACACGTTGGAGGATCGATGCTCATATCCCCGGACGCATCCTCGGAAACCGCGGCAAGCCCATTGATTTCCATGTGGATACCGCAAGATGGGGCTTGGGCAGGGGTATCGCTGCTCACGTTGCTCTCGGACGCATTCGGGAGGTGTATGACGAAGACCTCAAGAGGACCTCCTTCGTGATGTACGGACATCGTGACGCACGGAGATGTGGTGCGTACCCTGGAGGACGAGACGATAGCATCCCATATCCAGGACATGGAGGAGCACATTCGCATGATGGAGCTGGAGCTGTCCGACAACATGGTCGTCATCAACAACCTCATGACCCGCAAGGCCGAGCTAGTGGAGGAGCTCCAGGACGCTCGCATCGAGCACGAAGGAGAGCTGGACGCACTACAGGAGAAGATAGACGACCTAAAGCTTGAGCTCGAGGAGGCCGAGGAGAAGCTGGATGAGGGAGAGAACATCCAGGAGGATCACTCGTATGGTGCCTATGTCAGCCAGGAGAGAGACCAAAATGATGAGCTCGGAGATGACGACACGGAGAGCGATGCAAGGACACCCGATGTCGACATGGTTGACTGTTCCTCATCTGATGAGAGTTAGATTTTATACCACCATGAGAGTTTAGAAATACGATTTCGTTATCCGATTAGTTTTATTTCATTTGTAAGACCTTGTCAAATCTGGTGACATGGCTTACCTTAGTTTTGATTATTTATGTGAACCTCTTTGTTTGAAATTGAATTGGACTGATTTGAAGTTTTATTGCTATCATGTGCATATGGGTAGTGTGATTTTACTCGCTAGGCCTTGTTCTATTCTAACTCCTCATCCACTCTGAAACCCATCAGATGCCTCCAAGACGTGACCCCGGATTCAACTTTCCGCCAGAGCTTACGCAATTGATCCAACAACAGAATGCTCTTATGCAGATGCTCATTCAGAACCAGAGCCAGAACAACAACAACACAACAACCACCCCACCGCCCCACCCCCGGTTGACAGTCTTACCCGTTTTCTGAGGCTGAACCCACCCGTGTTCTCCAGCAGCACGGAGCCGATCGCTCGCAGATGACTGGCTCCGCAAGATAGGAAGGGAGCTGGCCACGACAGGATGCAATGATGCTGAGAAGGTGAAGTTTGCTGCCCACCAGCTGGATGGACTGGTAGCTGCTTGGTGGGAGAACTACACCACCACATACCCCATGGAGAATGTGACTTGGGATCAGTTCCAGCGGGCGTTCCGCACTGCTCATGTTTCAGCTGGAGCCATGATTCTGAAGAAGAAGGAGTTCCGCAGCTTGCGCCAGGGAGGACGCACGGTATCTCAGTATGTTGATGAGTTCAGTAAGTTGGCCCGTTACGCCCCAGAAGACGTGGCCACCGATGCAGCCAAGCAGGAGAAGTTTCTGGAGGGACTGGACGATGAGTTGGGAGTTCAGTTGACTGTGGCAACATTTTCGGACTATCAGAAGCTGGTTGATAAGGCTATCATTCTTGAAGGCAAGCACCAGCAGATGGAAGAATCGTAAGAGGAAGTACGGTCACGGGAAGTATAAGCTCGGGAGTTCAACAGAAACCCCGCTACAGCCCGTACTCAGGGAGTTCTGGATCAGGCACTAGCAAGTTTGGAGGGAATCACCATAACCATGGGGGCCACAGTCATCATGGCTGGGAATGGACACAACCACCATGGTCACAAGCAGGGCAATGGTAATGGAGGAAATGGCATGTCAGCAGCATTTCAATTCTTCCACGCCGATGAAGAAGGACCTGAGTCACATCACCTGCTTCAAGTGCAAGAAGACAGGACAACGTACTTCCAATGAGTGCCCTGAGGCGCAGAATGGAAATGGAAATGGCAATGGGAATTCTGGAGGCAAGAAGCCCAATCCTTTCACTAAGGGACATGTGAATCATGTCAATGTGGAAGAGGTTTATGAGCAGCCTGACGCAGTGATTGGTAAGTTCTTGGTTAATTCATTTCCAGCACTCATTCTTTTTGACACTGGTGCATCGCATTCATTCATATCAAGGGGATTTGTGGATAAACATAAGTTGCCTACCATAGCTCTTAAGGCACCTTCTAGTGAGTTCCCCAGGAGCCGAGTCTATGGCTAGTCAGGGATGTTTCCAATTGCCTTTGAACGTAGGGGAACATGTTTTTCCCACAGATATGATTATACTAGAATCGCAAGGGTTGGATGTAATCCTAGGGATGGATTGGATGTCCAAGTATGAGGGAAGCATTGATTGTGCTAGTAGATCGATTTTTCTCACCACCTCGGAGAAGAAGAGGATCAAGTACGTATCCAGGCTTAAGCCTAAGGGGACTCAAGTGAACTCTCTTACGGGAGTTGTCCAGGAAGAAGTACCAGTGGTGAAGGATTATCCCGAATATTTCCGGATGAGTTACCGGGTATGCCGCCAGATCGAGAGATTGAGTTTTTGATTGAGTTGCTGCCAGGCACGGGGCCTATCTCCAAGAGGCCGTATCGAATTCCTGCTAATGATTTGGAGGAAGTCAAGAAACAGATTAAGGAGTTACTAGAGAAAGGGTATATCCGCCCGAGTTCATCACCTTGGGGAGCCCCAGTACTTTTAGTGGAGAAGAAGGATGGAACCTTGAGGATGTGTGTGGATTACCGCTCTTTGAATGAGGTGACAATCAAGAACAAGTATCCTCTACCAATGATCAATGACTTGTTTGACCAGCTAGAAGGAGCTAGTGTTTTCTCCAAGGTCGATCTTCGATCGGGCTATCACCAGTTGAAGATTCGTGAGAAGGATATACCCAAGACAGCTTTTACCACAAGGTATGGGCTTTATGAGTATACAGTCATGTCCTTTGGTTTGACTAATGCCCCTGCCTATTTTATGAGCATGATGAACAAAGTATTCATGGAGTTCCTGGATAAGTTTTTTGTGGTATTCATTGATGACATATTGGTTTAATCCAAGAATGAGGAGGAACACGCCGAATATCTGCGTTTAGTTTTGGAGAAGCTCAGAGAACATCAACTTTATGCCAAGTTCAACAAGTGTGAATTTTGGCTGAAGGAAGTCGGATTCCTTGGACATGTAGTGTCAGGTGAAGGGATTGCAGTGGACCCTACCAAGGTAGAGTCAGCCACGGAATGGAATGCACCCACCACAGTTGGCGAGATTCGTAGTTTTCTTGGGCTTGCAGGATATTACCGGAGATTTATTGAAAATTTCTCCAAGATTGCCAGGCCCATGACATCATTGTTGAAAAAGGACACCAAGTTCGTTTGGACTAAAGAGTGTGAAGCCAGCTTTCAAGAGTTGAAGAAGCATTTGGTTACAGCCCCAGTGTTAGTCCTGCCTGATGTACACAAGGACTTTCAGGTGTATTGTGATGCTTCACGTCAGGGACTTGGAGGTGTTCTTATGCAAGAGGGCGAGGTTCTATCTTATGCTTCACGACAGCTTCGACCTCATGAGTTGAACTATGCCACGCATGATTTGGAGTTGGCAGCTGTAGTGCATGCACTCAAGACATGGAGACACTATCTTATTGGGAATCGTTGTGATGTTTACACGGATCACAAGAGTTTGAAGTATATCTTCACTTAGAAAGAGTTGAATCTCAGGCAAAGGAGGTGGTTGGAACTTATAAAGGATTATGACATGAGTCTGCATTATCATCCAGAAAAGCCAATGTTGTGGCAGATGCTTTGAGCCGTAAGAGTTATGTTAATACCCTTACAGCAGGAGGTTTACCTCAGGAGTTATGTGATGAGCTTAGAGACCTTCAATTGGAAATAGTTCCAAGAGGTTATGTTGCCGCACTCGAGGTGCAGTCCACCTTGTTGGGAAGAATCAGAGAAGCCCAGAAGTTGGACCAAGGTATTGCTGAGATCAAAGAAATGATGAGCAAAGGGAAAGCAGAAGGATTCCGTGAGGATGAACATGGAACCATATGGTTTGAGCAACGGATTTGTGTACCCAATGACCGGAGATCAGGAAGTTGATTCTTCAGGAGGCTCACGACTCACCATATTCGATACACCCAGGCAATACCAAGATGTATTTGGACTTGAAGGAAAGTTTTTGGTGGGCCGGTATGAAGCGAGAAATTGCCGAGTATGTGGCAATATGTGATGTATGTCAGAGAGTAAAGGCAGAACATCAGAAACCAGCAGGATTACTTCAGCCGTTGCCGATACCTGATTGGAAATGGGATAAACTTGGTATGGACTTTATCACGGGGTTACCCAGGACCCGTTCAGGTTATGATTCCATTTGGGTGATAGTGGATCGTTTGACCAAGGTTGCTCACTTCATTCCAGTGAAGACCACCTATACAAGTGCTAAGCTGGCAAAGATATATATGACCAGGATCATATGTCTGCATGGAGTTCCAAGGAGCATCGTATCGGATAGAGGAACACAGTTTACCTCAAAGTTTTGGAAACAGTTACATGAAACTTTGGGTACCAGGCTAGAGTTCAGTACAGCCTTCCACCCACAGACTGATGGGCAGACAGAGAGAGTCAATCAGATTCTAGAGGACATGTTGAGAGCTGTGTGCGCTAGACTATGGGTCTAGTTGGGATGATAACTTACCCTACGCAGAGTTCTCATACAACAACAGCTACCAAGCCAGTTTGCAGATGGCCCCTTAAGGCATTGTATGGAAGGAAATGCAGGACACCTTTGATGTGGGATGGAGTTGGAGATCGCAAGTTGTTTGGACCTGATTTGATCAGGGATTCTGAGGAGAAGGTCAAATTGATTCGTGACAGACTTAAGATAGCCCAGTCAAGGCAGAAAAGTTATGCCGATGCTAAACGCAAGGAAGTGATCTATGAAGTGGGAGATAGAGCATATCTTCGAGTGTCTCCACTTCGAGGTATTAAAGATTTGGAGTCAAAGGAAAGTTAGCACCACGATTTGTGGGACCATACAAAGTTCTGGAACGATAGAGGAGAGGTTGCATACCAGTTGGAATTACCAGAGGCTGTCAGGAGTTCATGATGTGTTTCATGTTTCCCAGCTGAAGAAGTGTCATGCAGAGATGGCGGACATTCCTTTGAGAGATACAGTGCCACTGAGGCAATTCAGTTGGAGAATGATCTGACTTATGAGGAGAAGCCTATTAAGATTCTTGAGACTGCAGAGAGAATCACTCGTACCAAGATCATCAAGTTCTGCAAGGTTCAGTGGAGTCACCACACCGAGGAGGAAGCTACTTGGGAACGAGAGGAAGATCTTAGACAGGACCATCCGCACCTTTTTGCTGGCCAACCCGAATCTCGAGGACGAGATTCATCTTAAGGGGGTAGGTTTGTAACATCCCAATTTTATTAAATTTGGATGTTAATAGAATCATTCAATGCATATCATATTTCTTTGCATTTTGGAGTTTTTGAAATATTCAAATAATAGTTTTCCACTCGAGAAAAACAAATGAGAGGGGATAAGATGACTTCCTCAAAATATAAAAAAGAGTGGGAAATTTTATTTTGAATATTACTTTAAGTTTTGGAGTTTTGGTATTTATTTTATTTGCAAAAAGTGCATTAATTGCATTAGGAAAATATTTTCAAAATGTTCTGTGCTTAAGTTAATGTTCATTAGGCTCTAAATATTAATAGTTATTTTAGAAATTATTGTGGTGTATTAATTCATTTGAATTGTTTAGGGACATTTTAGTCTTAGGTTAAAAAAAACACGCACTCACCCGCCTGGACCGAAACCAGTTCGGCCCAGGGACGCGTGCGCTCAGCCAGCCGCGTCAGGCCAGCCGGCCCAGCTGGCCATTTGGCCCAAGGCCAGCGCCCCAGCGCCCGAAAACCCCGCATTGGTCGACCGCTCGCGCTCCCCTCTCGCTCACCCCCTCTCACTGCCGCTGCCAGGCGGGCCCCACCCATCAGGCCATCCTCAACCTCCCGCACCGCGCGGGATAGACACTCGCCGCCACGCTCCCGCAACCGCCGGCCACCTCCCTCGCGGATAATGTTTATCCGTCGACCCCGAGCCCTCTGCCCTCGCCTATAAAACCCCCTCGACCCCCTCTGTCGACCTCGCCGTCCCGCTTCTCCCCACGCCGCTCACAGCCGCCGCGCTGCCCATTCGCATCTCGCCAGAGCCGCGCACCTCGCCGGAGCAATTCGTCGACCGTAGACCTCTCCGACCCTTCCTTTTTCTGTAAAACTTCTTAGCCCGCCGAGTCGCATCCTTTTGACACTATTTTTGCCCCTAGATCTCGTCGGAGACGCCACACCATCGATGCCGGAGCCGCCGGAGCACCGAAGGCCGCCGTCTTCGCCCCACCCCATTCGGACGCCGCCGACGCACCCCGACGCCACCATCCGGACGCCCTCGACGCGCCGCACCTCCCCGTCTTCTTCCCCGTCGACGAGGACCACCGCAGCCGCCGTCCCCTCCGCCATCGAGTTGCCGCAGCCGTCCTCTACTCGTCGCCGGCCACCACCACCCGCTGTAAGCCGCCGCCTCCCCTCGTTCGTTAGATCAAAGATCCACGACCTAGATTAGATTAGGTTAGATGTTTTTTTGTTGAACCGGTACGCGGTTCACCGCGGTTTTTATTTAAAAACTACTGGTCGGTTGTTTTTTTTGACCGTGCGGTTTTATTTAAACCGAGCGTCGGTTTTATTTAGTTAGTCGCCGCCGTTGTTTTCTTATTTAACGTCCGTTTGGCGTATAGCCTCCGCAGCGGACGTTGCTCGGCCAGCCAGGAGCCGCCACGTGGCAGGGACCTGTCTGCGATAGTTTCCTTCACTATTTAGTCCCTGTAAATAGCTGATTAGTCCCTGATCTTAGATTAGCCATAACTTTTTAACCGTAGATCCAAACTTGATGAAACCAGCGGCAAATTCTTCATATTTTTTAGATCTATCCAGTAGCATAGCTTTTGCAAACTTTTGTTAGATTCAAATTTGAATTTATTCATATTCTAATTCAACCTTCAAATAGCCATATCTCCCAAACCGTAGCTCCGATTAAGTTGATTCCTTTTGCATGCTGTCACCATAACTAAGCCCTATCACCGGGACCTTTGTCACAATAATTTTTTCACACACTAGATTCTGCCCTTTAATAATTTTACTAGTATGCATAGTAAGCACTATACTTCACATCACTCCTTGAACCATAGGACTATGTTGTTTTGCACCTAGAATATTTTTTCATGCTAGTTTAGTGTGATGTTGGTTCATTTGGTTTTTCTGAGACTTTTGCTTTACCTGTTTCTTCTTGTTTCTCTGAAATGTTTCTTATGTTTGTTTTCTTATTTGCGATAGATTGTCCGGAGTGCGAAGCTGTGACGCCCCAAGACCGATGTGCCAGGTGTCCTCCAGTTATTCGCTGTTGTGGCCTTGTCATTTGCTTGTGTGTTGCATCTTGCCATGTCATCATGTGCATTGCATCATCATGTTTTTCAAAACTTGGATTAGTCTGGGTCTCCCAGTTCCGTCCGTTGTCCGTTCTAAGCCGAGACACACTTGCACGCGCCCGCGGCATGTCCGAAATAGTATTTTATAAGTGGCCGGAAAATGTTCTCGGAATGGGATGAAAGTTGTCGTGTGGTCTTATTATCATGTAGATAGACCGCCTGTCAAGTTTCATCGCATTCGGAGATCGTCTATTGCCCCAACGGATAACTATAGCGGCAGTATAGCCGGTCTAACGTCGGACGTTTTCGGTCTCCGAAAACTGTTGCCGGACTTTCCCTCTCTTTTCCTCCCTAGACCGTCTTCACATTTCACTACACACCCTCATGCCCTACCTAACCCCTCTCGTCAGCCCGCGGCCCTCCTCGCACGCGCGTCCGAAAAGCTGTCCCGGACCCGACTCGGACTGTCGCCACCGTTGTGTCCGGAACATCCCCAAATATCTACAAAACGTCACCATTTTCTTATTTGGACTCCCTAGCTATTTTATTCGCGACCGTCCGATTTTGATCGGAGGTTTCAGATAGTCCCTAACCAAAAATCCAATACTATAAATAACCAGTCAAACCCTAGCCTATCCTGTGCAATCCACCAATCCTCCTCCTCGCCACTGCCACTCTCTTCATCGGGATCCTCCCAGAGCCATCCACCCATTCCCAGTCGATCTCAACCAACTCCCTTATTTTCAGCACCGGTCCAACATTCTCCTCCCCTCGATCCACCCAATCTCGCAACCTCCTCCTCCCGAGAGCCCCGGCCAGAGTACCACCGAGCAGAGCATCGGCCGACCCCAGCGCCTTGTCTCTTCGAATGAACCAGGGACGAACGCCTCGCCGTGCGCCCCTGCTCTTTCTTCTCTTTCCCTCTCTTCCTCCCTGACCCTTTTCTCGTGCCCGTGTCCTGTAGGAGCTCATCGCGCGCCGACCGTCCCGAGCTCCAATCTGCGACTCCCCGTGCCCTCGTTCCCAAGCTCCATCGAGAGGAGAGGAGCCCCCGCAAGCCAGTGCTCCGCCGCAGCCCTCGTGCCCGTGCCCGTGCCCGAGCTCCTCCCGATCCAGATCGACCCCGCCGCCTCAAGTCGCTGCTCCGGCCACCAGGCCTCGTTGGAGATGAGTAGCCGCCACCCTGTTTCCTCTCCTCCTCCCTCTGATTGTCTCTCCTGGCCACTCACTCCCCTCTCCTGTTTCTCTCTATCAGGGACCGAAGCATGGCCGCCGCCCGTCCAAGGACGCCGCCGCCCCATGGATCCTTCTCCGCATGGAGCTTCTTCACCTGCATCCGCCCCCCCTCTGTCCAGATCCGCCGTCTCCGCCTCCCTTCCTTCGTCTCCGGCGAGCAGCCATGCCGCCGCGGCTCTGCTTCTTGTTGAGTAGTAGCGAGCGCGTCAATCGACGAGTCCTGCCCGTGTTGACCGAGCTTCGACCCCCTCCCTTTGCTTCGCTCGTGCGGCCCAGCGCCTCCTCTTCACCCGTTGACCCCAGCTCAAGCCGGCCCACTCCTCCACCGACTGTGCTTGGCCCGATGTGAGCAGCTCCTGTCCTTTCCTCTGATGGGCCAACCAGATCCGGCCCGTATCATTTTTTTACATAGAGCGTTTTCCTATTTTTTTCAGGGAGTTGCACTTTTGCAGATCAGCCCCTAAACTTCATGCATTTAATATCTCACAAACGGAGCATCACATGTAAAAACTTTGTATATGAAACTTTCTTAGTTTTTCATCTAGTTTCATAATATGTCTTTTTCATCCATGTTTAAAATGTTTAATATGCTGCTTGTTTAAATTTTCTTAAATAACGTGCTAAAATGGTTTAATTCATAACTAAATAACCGCAACTCGGAATTTAATAAACTTTATATGTAAATGGGGGTAGAAAATGCCTAGTTTAACATGGTGGCATCACTTTGCATGTTTAACACCCCTAAAACTTTGTTCAGGGCAGAACAGTACCATAACCAAAATATGCATATGGGGATTTACCGGAATTGTTGTTCGTTGCTTCCGGCCTCATTTAAACTTGACTAGATAGATAGTTTTACTTTGCTTCACCTCTTGCCATGCTAACAACATTTAATATTGTTGGGTACATAAACGAGATCGAACTAAATAATTGTTGTGGTGTTCCATCAATATGCATCCCGTTGCATATTGAGCTCCACTTAATTTGTAGGGTTTGCTTGTGCATTTTGCCATGCCATGCCTCTTTAAACCGGACATGCATCATGCTTGATTGTGCATCATGCCATGTTTATGTGGTGGTTGTTTTACTATGTTGTTTGCTTCTTTCCGGTGTTGCTTCTTCGGGTTGGTTCCGTTAACATCGTGTGTGTGAGGATTCGGTCGACTATGTCCGTTTAACTTCTTCATGACTCGTTCTTCTTCCTTGCGGGATTTCAGGCAAGATGACCATACCCTCGAAATCACTTCTATCTTTGCTTGCTAGTTGCTCGCTCTTTTGCTATGCCTATGCTGCGATACCTACCACTTGCTTATCATGCCTCCCATATTGTTGAACCAAGCCTCTAACCCACCTTGTCCTAGCAAACCGTTGTTTGGCTATGTTACCGCTTTGCTCAGCCCCTCTTATAGCGTTGTTAGTTGCAGGTGAAGATTGAAGTTTGTTCCTTGTTGGAACATGGAGATGTTGTTCCTTGTTGGAACATGTTTACTTGTTGGGATATCACAATATATCTTTTTTAATTAATGCACCTATATACTTGGTAAAGGGTGGAAGGCTCGTCCTTATGCCTGGTGTTTTGTTCCACTCTTGCCGCCCTAGTTTCCGTCATATCGGTGTTATGTTCCCGGATTTTGCGTTCCTTACGCGGTTGTGTTATAATGGGAACCCCTTGACAGTTCGCCTTGAATAAAACTCCTCCAGCAAGGCCCAACCTTGGTTTTACCATTCACCACCTACCCTTTTCTTTCCCTTGGGTCGGCCAGCCCAAGGGTCATCTTTATTTTAACCCCCCCCGGGCCAGTGCTTCTCTAAGTGTTGGTCCAACCCAGAGCACCGTGCGGGGCCGTCCCTTGGCAACTTGGGTTACATTGGCTCCCGTACGCTTAGCTTATCCGGTGTGCCCTGAGAACGAGATATGTGCAGCTCCTATCGGGATTTGTCGGCACAGCGGGTGGTCTTGCTGGACTTGTTTTACCATTGTCGAGGATGTCTTGTAACCGGATTGCGAGCCTGATCGGGTCTTCCTGCTAGAAGGAATACCTTCGTTGACCGTGAGAGCTTGTGATGGGTTAAGTTGGGACACCCCTGCAGGGATTTGAACTTTCGAAAGCCATGCCCGCGGTTATGGGCAGATGGGAATTTGTTAATGTTTGGTTGTAGAAAACCTGAAGTTGACCTTAATTAAAATACATCAACCGCGTGTGTAGCCGTGATGGTCTCTTCTCAGCGGAGTCCGGGAAGTGAACACGGTGTTGGAGTTATGCTTGACGTAGGTTGTTCTAGGATCACTTCTTGATCATAGTTTATCGACCATGCTTTGCCTTCTCTTCTCACTCTCTTTTGCGTATGTTAGCCACCATATATGCTAGTTGCTTGCTGCAGCTCCACTTCAAACCTTTACCTTTCCTATTAAGCTTAAATAGTCTTGATCGCGAGGGTGTGAGATTGCTGAGTCCCCGTGGCTCACAGATACTTCCAAAACCAGTTTGCAGGTGCCGATGTTACCGAGCAGGTGACGCAACCAAGCTCAAGGAGGAGCTCGATGAAGATCTTGTCCTTTGTGTTGTTCCGTTTCCAGTTGATCAGTAGTGGAGCCTAGTTGGGGTCGATCGGGGACCTTGTCGCATTTGGGGTTCTTCTTTTATTTTGGTTCCGTAGTCGGACCTTGATTGTATTTGGATGATGTAATGCTTTATTCATGTAATTGTGTGAAGTGGCGATTGTAAGCCAACTATGTATCTCTTTCCCTTATGTATTACATGGGTTGTGTGAAGATTACCTCACTTGCGACATTGCTTTCAATGCGGTTATGCCTCTAAGTCGTGCTTCGACACGTGGGAGATATAGCCGCATCGAGGGCGTTACAACCGGATAGACGACTCACGGCCAACATAGAGCGGCAAGCAATGCCGCACATAAGCCAATACGCGATCCACGCGAGGGCTCACATCAAAAGGACGGCGCAACCAGATCCATCTATGGACCACGCAAGCGCGCTCCAGCATACGATGCAACACAACAAACATCCGAACACGGTACACCCAGATACAGGGGTGCCGCACACCCCCTATGTTTCACCGAGCGAGGTGCTGGACCATGAATTTCCAGAGGGATTCAAACCCGTAAACATAGAGGCATACGACGGAACAACAGACCCTGGGGTCTGGATTGAGGACTATATCCTCCATATCCATATGGCTCGAGGAGATGATCTCCACGCCATTAAGTATTTACCCCTCAAACTCAAAGGGCCAGCTCGGCACTGGCTTAAAAGCCTCCCCGAAAGCTCCATTGGAAGCTGGGAAGAGCTCGAAGACGCTTTTCGGGCAAATTTTCAAGGGACTTATGTCCGACCTCCGGACGCGGACGATTTGAGTCATATAACTCAACAGCCCGGAGAGTCAGCCCGAAAGCTTTGGAACAGGTTTCTTACTAAAAAGAACCAAATAGTCGACTGTCCGGACGCCGAAGCCTTGGCAGCTTTTAAGCATAGCGTCCGTGACGAATGGCTTGCCAGACACCTCGGCCAAGAAAAGCCGAGAACAATGGCAGCATTAACAAGCCTCATGACCCGCTTTTGCGCGGGTGAGGATAGCTGGCTAGCCAGATGCAGCACCAGCGACCCCAGTACATCCGAAGTTAGAGATGGAAACGGGAAATCACGGCGCAACAACAATAACAAACGCCGGAATAAAGAAGACAGCACGAAGAGCACGACAGTAAACGCCGGATTCAAAAGCTCTCGGCCAGGTCAGCAAAAGCCGCCCTCTAAAGGCGCCAGAGACGAACTGTCCAGCCTAAACAAAATTCTGGACCAAAGTATGTCAGATCCATAGCACCCCTGGTAAACCGCTAATCATACCCACAGAGAATGTTGGGTCTTCAAGCAGTCCGGCAAGCTCAACGCCGTACACAAGGGGGAGGATACACCAAGCGAAGACGAGGATGAGCCTCTCAAGCAAGACACTGGGGAACAAAAGAAATTTCCACCAGAAGTCAAAACAGTAAACGTGTTACACGTGATCAAGGGGAGAAACAAAGCGGCACTCCCAGAAAATATGCCCAAGGGCCTATCACCGCGGAGTCCTGCCACTGGTCGTCTCAACCGATCACTTGACCATCGGGATTACTCAGCAAGTATCCGGCGTGCAGGATGGGCTGCCCTGGTATTAGACCCAATAATTGACGGATACCACTTTACACGAGTCCTGATGGACGGTGGCAGCAGTTTAAACCTGATATACCAGGATACAATCCGCAAAATGGGGATAGACCCAACGAAAATTTGCCTAAGCAATACTACCCTTAAAGGAGTAACGCCAGGCCCAGGGGCTCATTGCACGGGCTCCCTGCTACTAGAGGTTATATTCGGCTTCCCCGATAACTTCCGTAGCGAACATTTAACATTCCACATTGCTCCGTTCCAAAGTGGCTATCAAGCACTACTTGGACGTGAAGCTTTCGCTCGCTTTAATGCAATACCGCACTACGCTTCCCTTACGCTTAAGATGCCCGGTCCATGTGGCATCATTACAGTAAATGGAAATATTAAGCGATCCCTGCGCGCCGAAGAGAGTGCGACTGCCTTGGCAGCCGCACACTAAAAAGGGCCTCACCAGCTAAAGCATTTGATAGGTCGTCAAGACCACGGACACGGTTAGACGAGTCGGCGCAGCCTATATGTAACTCACACAGGTTTGATAAGCCACACCCCTATTACAAATACAAGGGGCTCAACGCGCGCAGACAAGTGGCAATTTTTACTCATCTTGAATTATACATGGTTTCTTCAAACCTACCTTTTTGCACGACAACTTTTCACCTAAGTTTCTCTTTTACAGATGACCATCGTGCTACACCCATCCAGGATACGGCACAACGGAGACACAGGCGCAGACGTGCAGCAGGGACCCGCCCCAAGGATTCTTTTTAGATTAAGACCCTGCGTCAACCTTTTTTACTGTCTCTTGTTGATACACATCCCTCGGATTCTCAGTACAATTGAGAAGGATGCTGACGTCTTGGCATGTGGCCACGTCAGAATAATGCACGTACCTGGACACCAGGGGCTTCTTACAAAGGGCACTATTTAGGCCCGGTTTATACCATAAAGACCGAATACCTTAGGGAGTGTTCGGCGTCGCGAGTTTGGCCTTATATGCATCAGCTCCGAATCATGTCTTTGGTCAAATGTTGGGTTTGCCCGGCTCCTATGTTTTGGTACCTTACGTTCCGCTCTATCGGCTAAGGTAGCACTAGGAGAACTACTGCGATTGTGCCCCGGGTCATCCGGACGAGCACCTCAGTAGAGAAAGCCGAAAACTGACTGTCATGATATAGCGTGAGACTGGTCAACCACTCGATGACCTATCGGAATGTTAGAATTCCTCCGCCTTAACGAAGGGCCGTTTCCCGGCCAGGCATGTACGCACCCCGAATTCGGGAGAGTGCGGAGCCACCAAGGGGCTATATAGTAGCCCCACCGTCAAACTCCTATGGCTAAGTGAAAGTGTTAAAGCATTATAGTCCGGTTGCCTCGTTCGCTGCGCTATCACCTCCTTAATAGGACCAAGACGTTGGGTTAAGTGTGAACACGCGTCTTCTGCGAACACCTCCGCATTATATGCGTGGGGGCTGAAGCCGACGACTGCAATCTTTCAGGTTATACACATGTATACATAAACGGCCGCACATGAGGCATCATATTACTTTCAGGCAAAAGTATAAACACAGCCTTAATAAATTTCATAAAAACATTGTGTTTACAATGGGAATACATGTCACTCAAACATAATATTCTTCGAGCACTGGGCCTCTATCAAACGAGCACCCTCGAGAACCTCTTCGAAATAGTGCTCGGCAGCCACTCGGCCTATGGCCGAACCCTGTGCCGCAACAGTGGTAGCATCCATCTCCGCCCAGTATGCTTTAACATGGGCAAGGGCCATCCGCGAGCCTTCTATGCACGCCGACCTCTTCATCGCATTGATGCGCGGCACCGCACCAAGGAACTGCTGCACTAAGCTGAAATAGCTGTTCGGCTTTCGGCTTTTCCGGCCACAGCTGATCCACGACAGACCTCATGGCGAGTCCGGACAACCTATTCAGTTCGGCCCATTCGGCTAGCTGATCAGTCAATGGAAGCGGACGCTCTGGAACATTGAATTGCGACCAGAACAGCTTGTCCACTTCACGATCTGTTTGACCTTGGAAGTATTTGGCCGCATCGGCAGCGCTCGCCGCCAAGTCCATATATGTGTCTGCCGAACTCCACAGCCGATCCAGAGGGGCATACCGCGGATCTCCGAACTTCCGAGCAGAAAGGGCTTCCCAGCCGCAATATCCCTGGCTTCACGCAGCTCCTCCTTCTTCGCCCTCATAGCAGAGCGGGTGTCTTTGGTTCGCCATCGTGGCCTTTTCAAGGTCCGCTGCCTTCACTCGTTCTCTTTTCAAGGAACTGGCAATGGTCGACATGTCTTTTAATTCTACGGCCATCTTGGCCATCTTCTCTTTGCTCTCGCAATGCGCGGCCTTCTCGGCTTTCAACTCTTCGGCCGCCTTCAAAGCAGCCGCATTACTAATCCTTGCTTGTTCTTTGGCTCGGGCAAGTTCCGCCCGCAAGGTTTCCACGGTGGCAGCTCCATCTGCAGTCACAACATATTAAAGATACTGGCATCATGCTGCTCTTACTATGTGGCATTCACCAGAAAATAACACTTACCCTGTGCCTCGTCAAGCCTTTGTTAACAAGCTCGATGTCGGCATCCGCCGCATCCAGTTGCCGCTTCAGTTCGGCAAATTCTTGAGTCCGGCTAGCCACCGGAGCTCCCACTACCTGCACATTAAAGCGGTATGGTTATTGCCTGGGACTACGATCCTCTATTTGCCGCCGTTCTCGGCGACAACCAGAGTCTCAGGGGCTACTATCTACACAGGGCACACCTAAAAATGTGCGGTACCATCACAAATGTACATCATTTTACGTACCTCAAAGCCCGTCAGTAGACTCATAAAGGCATCATGCAACCCGCTTTCGGCGGATGAGATCCTTTCCATCACCGTACCCATCAATGTACGGTGTTCTTCTGAGATGGCCGCTCGCTCCAACAGCTCTCTCAGTACGTCCGACCGCATACCAGACGGTGCCGGACTCTTCTGTTTGCTCTCTTCGAGAGCCGGACGCTGGGGACTTCGGGTGACTATAGGATTATCTTCTGGCCTCACCGGATCCGGAGAGGCCCTCCGTGACGACACTTCAAGGTCGCCGCTTCTTGAGCGGAGGAGTCCGGGGGAGGCGTTTCGCTCTCCATCATCTCCGGAAGAAGATCCCCCGAAGACGAGCTCTGCTGAGAAGGGCTAAGATCC
>NW_024113110.1:0-12558 GCF_003073215.2 Triticum urartu | reverse complement strand
CATCAGCTGTTTCAATGTATTTTGAGCAGAATGTCAACGCTTCTGTAGCAATGTAGGCCTCTGCAATGGAACCCTCGGTCTAGCTCTGTTCCTAACATAGCCCTTGAAAGTGCCTAGCCGCCTTTCAATAGGGTACATCCAGCCATACTGTACTGGACCTCTAAGTAGTGCCTCATCAGGTAGATGAACAGCCAAATGCACCATCACATCAAAGAAGGCTGGAGGATATATCTTCTCAAGGTCGCATAGGATAGTTGGTATCTTGTCTCTAAGACGCTCCAAAGCATCTATCCTGATATTCCTACTGCAGAGTTCCCTGAAGAATTGTCCCAACTCTGCAACTGCTCTGTATAAGTCAGGGCGGCCCAATCCTCTAAGGATAACAGGTAAAACCCTTTGAAGTAGGTGGCAGTCATGAGTTTTCAACCCTTGTACCTTGTTTCCATCTGCACTGACTCTCCTTTCAGGGTTGGAAGCAAATCCATGTGGGAATCTCACACGTGACAGGACCTCGCAGAATTCTTTTCTTTTTACCTTGTCCAAGACGTACACAGCTGGTGCCATATCCCGTGGTTTACCTTCATCTTGCACCTGCAAATCCTTTCTGATACCCAGGTGTGTCAAATCAATCCTAGATTTTAAGGTATCTTTCGTCTTGCCTTCAATATTAAGAAGTGTGCCGATAATGCTGTCACATATATTTTTCTCGATGTGCATCACATCAAGATTATGCCGCAGATCCAAATCTTTCCAATACTCCAAGTCCCACAAAGTGGACCTGCGGGTAAACAATAATCTCTCTTCTACCCTGCCACGCTTCCTTTTCCCGCTACCATTACCAGGATGGTTTCCTGGTGTAATATGCCTGACCTTCTCTAATTCCACTTGCAACTCATCGGCGGTGAGCCTCTTTGGCGCATCACGGTTTTCATGCTTTGCATTGAACACATGTCTTCGGTATTTTCTAGGATGCGGCTTGTCCTTGGCAAGGAAACGGCGGTGTCCAATGTAACAGATCTTGCTAAGTATTGCGTATGACAGCGGATTCCTGTCACAGCGAACACATGCATTGTAACCATGTGTCGTTCGCCCTGACATAGTGCCCAAAGCCGGATAATCATGGATGCACCAAATTATAACAGCACGCAGAAAGAAATCAGCTGGTGGGCTGCTATATAGGTCTCGAGTGAGAACACCCTTCCATAGCTGTTGAAGTTCCTCCACAAGAGGCTCCATGAACAAATCAAAATCCTTTCCAGGACTTTTTGGACCTGGGATGAGCAAGGCCATCATGTAGTTTGATTCTTTGGTGCAGACATTTGGAGGCATGTTGTAAGGGATAACAAGCACTGGCCACATGCTATATGTGGCGCTCTGGTGGCCAAATGGGTTAAATCCATCTGAAGCTAAGCCAAGTCTAATGTTTCTCGGGTCAGCAGCAAACTCTTTGTGTTTATCATTGAAGCTTTTCCACTCACTACCATGAGATGGATGGCTCATTACATTCTGATCTCTGTACTCCTGGTTCCTAGAATGCCACAGTACATCCTCTCTTGTTTCAGCATCATGAAACAACCTCTGCAATCTTGGTGTAATTGGAAAATGTCTCAGAACATTATGAGGAATCCTCTTCACAGCATCGCCATCTTTCCATCTTGATGATTTGCATTTCGGGCATTCACTTAAGTTGGCATAATCCTTCCGGAACAGAACACAATTATTCTTACAAACATGGATCATATCATATCCAATTCCAACTGCACGAAGGAAATTCTTCATTTTACTGTAGGTGTGTGGCAGCTCAGACGCATCTGGGAAAGATTCGCGGAAAGCAGCCAACATCACATCGAATGATTTGTTGGTCATCCGCTCAGATGTCTTCACCTGAAGAAAGGTGACCATAGCTGAGAATACTGACAGCTTATTTCCTGGGGTGACAGCAACGTTGCATTGTTCCAACATGCGGGCCCACCGTTTTTCTTCTGCAGGTGAAAGTTCACGGAATGCACGAGCATTTCGTAGCATTGTTTCAATGTTGGTCAAACTCACTGGCTCCGCCACCACCACCTCCTCCTCCTCTTCCACCTGAGCATCAGGCAGATCAAGATGGTGATCTGCTGCTTCCACGTAGTCAATAACATTGACGTTCACAGCTTCACCATGATGAACCCACCTAGTATATGTGACCGACATCCCATACAAGTGTAGATGATTTTGCACAGTTGACTGGGGTCTTGTAACTGAATTCATACAACTGCTACATGGGCAGAGCACATCTGATTTCGGACCACCGTACTCAGCTCTGATAAAGTTCATGAAGTTTTCAACCCCCTCGACATATGCAGCGGAGAATCTTCGAGCAGAAGTTATCCAAGTCCTGTCCATCTGTTAGACATACAAATTAGTTCTTCTACTAGATATTACAGGAAAAATACCTAGGTCGATGTCTAAAGCTATGGCAAGATATTTGGACGAGCAGATCTAAGTAACGAAATATATGTAAAGCTAATTCAGCAAACAGATTTGAGTGCCAAATTATGGCAGGCTGTTTTAGCAGTCAATGAGGCCGAGCACACAGCCATCGAAACTATCGAAGGCCATCGCAGCAACAAAGATCGAGTATAAAACGGTGTAGAGCTATTTCAGCTAACAGATTGGCTACTAGACCATGGCAATCTACGTCACAATAAATATATGGCAGGATATTTTAGCAACTAATCGGCCTTGGCATGCCATCTCAGCTAAGCAGATTGAGTGCAGAACAGGGCAAGGAAGCTTCTTAAGCAGAGCATATTGACAGTAAACTACTTCGGCAAACAGTGAGATTAACAGCGTCTATCAGCTAACATTCAGCGCTACACCGACATGAACGGGGCCTCAGTCTAGAATGCGCGTACCGTGGGAGAAGCTGACCGCCGTGCGTCTCCACACGAACATCGCCAGCGGTGGCGGCGCTGCCACCGTGCGCCTCCACAAGAACGTAGCCAGAAGTGGTGGCGTGGCTAGAGGACGGCAGTCTACGAGAGCGTACTGTGGGAGCGAGAGGATCGGCGAACCGCGGCGCCGACGTATCGGCGCGGCGGGGAGGGCGGCTTTGGCGGAGCGAATGGAGTGGTGGGGGATGGGGGGGTTGGGAAATATTATTGGCTAGTTGTCCGAAGGGCGGTTGAATCGGATTTGGGGGAAATTTTTGGGTGTGGGGGGAGGATTTTCGCGCGCTGGGCGGCGGGAGTTTGGCGCATGGTCGGTTTCTCCAAGTGCAGTCCACGTGTCAAGTGAAGAGGCAAGCCGAAAGCGTCGTCCGTTTGCCGTGAGAGGTGTGCGGAGACCGAACGTGTGTGGGGTGTAATGCGACTGCGACAGGAGTGTGTGAGTGTACCGCATTTTTTCCTTTTAAAATAGGTGCTTCGCCCCCTCAAAAAAAATATGTTGCTTTGCGCGATCCATCGATACTACTACTAGTAATCCGGTAATCCCGACTAAAACAGCGCGGCCGGGTCTTTTCCCGCGCGATATGCTGGGAGGTTGGCTTAGTTGGGTTTTTTAGGACGAGTAATGCTACACCTACGTAATCCCAGTTACGTAATTAACGTAATGTGAAACGTGTGAGCTGTTGATTGTAGATTGGGGGGAGGGAGGGGCCCACCACCATGAAAATCAGGGGAGGAGAGAGAGAGAGGCAATTTACGTTAACCCTTTCATAGGTTCCCGTAGATGTAGAAAGATGTGTCCGATCCTGCAATATAGGTCGTCTGATCTATATCTAACGGATAGGAAGGAAACTATGACAATTTACCCGCACTCCTCTCCACATTTTCAAATAAGGCTTTCCCTCGTTCATCCTTTTCTCCCACAAGATCTTGATCTTCCGTGCAATGCACGGGCATCTTGCTAGTACTCCTACAATGTGTATATTATTGTGAAAGTTCATATACACCGGCCGAGATTAATGCAAACACGGCAGATTTTCATTACATTTTGAACTTTTATATGACAAAAAAAATAAAAGAAACCCGACCCTAAACCTATTCTACGGCGGCGACCGACGTCCTCCATCTGTGATCTCCATGTACGGGGGCGGGGTTTAAGACCCGTGAAGTGAAGGTGCGGTCTCCGGCGAGGAAAAGTAGAACATGGGAGACGGACCGGCCAGTTGGCACACCATGCCCTGCCGCCTCCCATGCCCTACTCATCCTCGGAGGAGTCCCCGACCTCGGCGGTGCCGGACGTTGGACGGCGGCAAGTAGGACGCGTGGCTGACGGTGCTCCCTTCGTTGGCCGCAGCGTGGCCACCGCTTGTGCGGCGACTTGAGCGAGGGCGGCGACTCGAGCTCCATCCCCGAAGACAAGCTCTCCCGCAGAGCGTTCGCGCTTGCGGTCATGGCGGATGTGGTTCCAGGTAGGAGGACGATGCGCTATGGTGTGGAGGTTAGCTGGGCGTTGCCGCTTTAAGTAGCGCATTCCGGCGAGGCCAAGCGTCCGGGTGCGTCATTAAGTCGCCGGAGTTGGTTCCGCGGGCACCGAGCCTCTTAATGACGACATACAAACAGACGACATGAATGCGGGCAGCTGGTGCCGGCTGGGAATGCACCGCGTGAGGGCGCGAGGGACAAGGGTTTTGGTGTGCCAGGGTAGTCAGCTGCAGTCGTGGAAACGTTGGAGATGCCCTTTGCTCACATGCGATCCCCGCATGTCATTGAAAAAACAAGACGACCCGACATGGTCTCAGGTCCAGAGGATGCAGTTGGCCGCGCTACACCACTCTGCGGACGCGTCGCGGCGCCCCGTGCATCCTCGACGAGCCGGGTGTTGGGGTGTGTTTGGATTGTGGCCAAAGTGCACCTTGCCAAAATTTTGGTCATGACCAAAAGATTGGTCTTTGTTTGGTTGGTTGCCATTTTTTTTGGCATGCCAATGGACTCTAGCCAACTCTAGTTCATTTTTCTTGCCAATGTCGGCCAAATCATGGGCAACCAATACCTTAACCAAAATTTTGGTCATGACCCAAAGATTGGTCTTTGTTTGGATGGTTGCCATTTTTTTGGCATGCCAATGGACTCTAGCCAACTCTAGTTCATTTTTCTTGCCAATGTCGGCCAAATCATGGGCAACCAATACCTCAACCAAAATTTTGGCTACCCAATGCTTTGATGGGGCAACCTTGGGCACAAACCAAACATACCGTTGGTCGTGCCACAGCACTAACGCCACCCTCGGCAAACTGAAACCGACCGTGTCTAGTGATGATATGCGTGTCGCTCACCGCGGTCGCCGTGTCCAGAGGCGGTGCTGGAGCTGCGCCCCGTTGTTGGCCCCAACGACCCACATGAACGGTTGTCGGTGGCGAGGAGGTCGTGGGCCAGCTCCTCCATTGGACTAGTCTGCGCTACGTCGTCCCGACGGGTGTGCCCCACATGTCTGTTTCCCTGTTTTCCCGGCCATATTCGAGCGTCAGTGCTCCGCGTTGCGCATTAGGCCTTTCACTATGTAGGCCAAGCGAGACAACTTATTGTTTATTTGAGCGTTCAAGT
Organism: Triticum urartu; assembly: GCF_003073215.2. NCBI lineage: Eukaryota > Viridiplantae > Streptophyta > Magnoliopsida > Poales > Poaceae > Triticum > Triticum urartu. The sequence continues at coordinate 7,027 of NW_024113110.1, read as the reverse complement.
ATAATCATGTGGCGTTTGCTTATTTCTCATTCCTCTCCAACCCTCTTCTCCATCGATCATGTCGCCCTCCAGTCGAGTCCATCCTCCCGCATGCCTCATTTGAACATTCCGCCGAGTATCATTCGCATGTACCCACCCTAGTCCTCTTTCAATAGATCTCCGGACCCCGAGATGAAATCGAGAGGGAACGAGTGGGGGCACGTGATACCTAAGGCGGATTCAAAATTTTGAACCGGTGATCATAGCATCCGCAAATCATATATAAAGGGTATTCAATGTTCGTTTCGTTTTTGAACGTACAATATACTCCCTCCTATCCTTTCTAGTTTACATATAAGTTTTATGTGTAGTCAAAGTATATCTACTTTGATCAAAAAGGTATCAACATTCAACAACGCCCAATCAATATTGTTAGATTCGTACGTACTCCTAGATTTGTACTCGAGATTGTTTTCCAATTTGACTATTTGTGAAGATTAATAGTACATGAAATGTATAATGTGAAAATTATAATCATTGGAAACTCCTTTCACAATACGAATTTGACATTTGACCCATATGTATGCTTTGTTGTAAGTTGCATGTCATATATTATACTTTAACATTTGGTCAAAGTTAGCCTCAAAAAACGCATTAGACCATGTATGCTTTGTGTAAGTTGCATTTCATATATTATAACTCTAACATTTGTGTAAGTTGCATGTCATATATTATTACTCTAACATTTGGTCAAAGTAGTATAGTGGAAGTGGATCCTCTGACGTAGGTATCCCTGGCTTACCCTCCCTTTCGGTCACTTACTGGCGGACCCCATGCTTGCTAGGCCCCGCATGTTAGTTACTCAATGGGTTCGGCCACATCAGGGGATCCTCATCCGTAGTATACTCCCTCTGTTTTTATTTACTCCACATAAAACGGAGGGAGTGGTGGTATAATAAATGACGTGGGCGCGGGAGGGGGGATGTCGGTTTGCTCTCAACTGCGGTCCCACAAGCGAGCGAAAACGCAAGACAAAGCGCGTTCCATTCGGTGAGCAACGTGGAGGGTCCAGCGTGCCGGGCTGCAACGCGAACGCGACAAGAGCAATGTACAGTCAAAACTGATTGACCGGTCGTCACCGGAACCACTATTCACACCAGAACCTTCGCTGCTCGGCCTACGCCAGCCACTGCCCTAAAACCACACCAAATCTCCAGCCCATTCCTCCACCTTTCGATCCCCTAGCTCTCATCAAGCGTCCCCTAGTTCGCTAGAAAGCCATGGTGTGCCGCAAGATCACTTACTACAAGATGCTGACGACGGAGTGCCGCGCAGAAATCGCGGTGGTGGTTGGCACCATAGACCTCCGTTCCCAAGCTCGCTTTGCGGCAGGCCAATCCCCGAGTTCTCTGGAGCCAAGCTACAAGGAGGAGAAGCCCGATCCAATGTTCATGGCGGAGGTCGCGGCGCAGAAGGCCCCCGATGGGTAATGAGACGATGGACGTCTACTTCCTGCCGTCGTCCGAGTCCCCCATGGTGCAGGCGGACCAGCGGTTCAACATGGCGATACTAAAGGAGGACAGGGAGGCAGAGGCTCAACTCGACGCGGAGCGCATGCATGCCGCTGCCATCGAGGCCTTCCTACAGGCGGAACCGGATGTCGTGGATGTGAACCGGGCGGCGGAGGCTCAACTTGAGGCGGAACGCGCGGATGCCGCTGCCATCGAGGCCCTCCTGCAGGCGGAACCGGACGTCTCGGACTTGAACCGGGCGGCAGAGGCTCGACTCGACGCAGAGCATGCGGATGCCGCTCTCATCGACGCCCTCCTATAGGCGGAACCGGACGTCCTGGACTTGAACCGGGCAGCGGAGGCTCGACTCGACGTGGAGCGCGCAGATGCCACTGCCATCGAGGCCCTCCTGCAGGCGGAACCAGACATCGTCGACTTGAACCAGGTTGTGCTCTCATCCGTGCAGAGCGCCCGCACGCTCTGCTTGAACGAGTAGCTGGAGGCCGAGGACAACCACACTGCGAAGACACACGCCGATAGCGATGGTTGGTTTGCGCCGGCAGCCAAAGACGACGAGGCTGTCTCTTTCCGCGAGCAGTGATAGTTTTTCCTTATGTTGTTGTTCTTATGGATCTTTTGCTGTGTAAAAATATATATTTGTTATGGAAGTCGCCTGACTTGGGTCAGTCTACCATTTCAGGCGGTTGGATGAATATCCTACGTCTCCTAACCCTTCTTTCCTTCTTCCTCACCTCTTTTCTTCCCCAACAGACCACCGCACGGGCCGTACGGATACTCCCCAACATGCGGTTGGATAAACATACTCTATGAAGGAAAATTATGTGTCAGCGATAGGATGGCTGATTTTGGTTTGTTCACATGCGACATCACGAGTTAGTGAGGGTGCGTTCCCTTGGTTGGGTTTGCGGCGTGCAGGAGCGACCGTGTGAGGGCACAGTGCGACCGCGATAGCCGTGCGCAAGTGTACCTCCTTCTCATTTTGAAAACTTTAGGCAAGCTTGGCAAAAATGTGTGGCGAAGTTTGGCAATGCAAGGCCTAGACCCAAACAGGATAAGTACGTACGTACTAGGAGTACTAGTGTTAAAAAAGAAAGGCTGGGTTTTCCTTCGCGGGATTTAATCGATACAAATCCTCGTTTCACGTGTCAATTAATGCGTATTTTTTTCTCCAAAGACCAAAGAGCTAACCATCTCACTCCTCATCGCTTGATTAATGCAGCGCCATGCAAACCAACCTTCTCACTTCCGCATGCATGCAGGGGATATTAATGTCCTTGGTTGCTAACCCCATCAATTTTGCCTCGATTAGTGTTAGTGGCCCTTTGCAAATTGTAATTTTGATATACTGGCCTTGTGTACAAAAAATGGAGGTAGTAACTATATTTGACTTCCTTCCCCATTGCGGTGACGTCGACGATATTTTTTTGGTGGTTTGGCGAAGTGCGTTCGACGGAGAACACCATTGAGGGAGACCACGGTAAGTCGTTCGCAAGTGCCGCCTGCAAGCCGAGACAACCGCCTTATTTGCATCCAGGAAGTCCTTTACTAGTACTACTAGGAGTAACTAATGCGGTGAGATGGCTTCTCGAAGAAGACGATGGAGAAGCGGAGTCAGCGAAGAGTGAAATGATGGTTGCTTCGTCCGTGCTTTTGTGATTTGACGCCTCACTGCTTTGTGATTTGTGATAGAAGGGACAGGGGAGTAGACTCTGTGCTCTATACTGTACTACATGCGTCCAAGCATGGGAGAAAGAGGAGAGACGTTGCATTTTTCTATTCCTTCAATCAATCAATCAGGGAGCTTCGGTTCCATCTTTTTGGCTTTGGCAACACCGTCCACAATGGTTCCCACGATGCCAAAAGCTATTTTCACATTTGGCTACACATTGTGGATGCCCTTAACCGTACCACTTGGTTTTGCTCCTGTGTGCTATCTATACAAATCTCAATTATATTGATCTAAAAAATTATAGAATCGAGATTAGTAAAAAGGAGGTGATTTTGCCGCGCGGATTGGAGGTTTCTTATTTTCGGAGGACGTTGTCCTGGCGGTTTGCTAACATGCGGTCCCACGTGTCAGTGCTTTACCAAGCCGATCCGCATCCCACATGAGGCAGAACAATGGCAGAAGCAACACGTGGTTAAGTTGAAGAAGATGAGGGAGAAGCGGATTCAGCAACGAGTGAAATGATGGTTGCTTCGTCCCTCCAACTTAACTGCGGGAAAGGTGCAGCTTTGTGATTTGACGCCTCATTGCTCATTACTACGCCGGCGCCATGACTGGGGTGCTTCACCCCGGCTGCTCTGCACTGTATTCCGGTATGGCACGTGGACCCGGTAGCTTGATGTCCCACATGTCGGCGAAAGGGACTAGAAGATTTATGAAAGCGAGCGCTCCACTCTTACGACGGAGGAGTAGACGACACGACGGCCCAGTGAACTGTCACTTGTACTGTATAGTACTATAGTTTTGCTGTTTCGCACGATCCATCGATACAAACCCGATTAAACAGGAAAGGGCGGGATTTTTCCCGCGCGGTAGATGATACTGGCCATACATTTCAAAGGCAATTTTAATGTATGCAAACTGAATAATTATAAGTAACAATATGATATCTAGTAAAACTAAAAACACATATGATTTATTGTGTTAGAGTGTAGTAGTAGTGCTGTATTGCATAGTTGTTAGATGTAACATGCGAGAACGTGTAGAGATGTAGTTTTGGAGGGCCTACAGAGAGAAAAGCGTAATACGGTCACCGAACTTCAGAATAAGCTGATTACGGTCACTATATACGTTTTGCGGTGATTATACGGTCACTTGCTCACAGCTCAGCATCGGATTGCACTCTGTTGACCGGCCAAATAGTCTGCGTGGCGCCATGTTGACTAGTTAAATTGACCACGTTCGTTGTGGGTCCCACCTGTCAGTTCGCATAGGCAAAAGGTCAGATAAACACAAATTTACGCAGGCACGACAAGGCTCCAACCCGTGCGCGGGAATCACCTGGTTGTGTATGTGTCTGTCAGGGCCTGATGTGTGCGCATGCACGTGTAGGTTGAGCACTTGAGCGTGAGAGTGTGTGTTGGTCGTGTGGTGTACTGGTGTGTGCATGCATGCGTGCGTGTGTGCGTGTGAGTGTTGCGTGCGTGCGTGTGAGTGTTGCATGCGGTGCGTGGCTGCGTGTGTACGTGTGAGTGTTGCGTGTGTGCATGTGCATGTGTTTGTGTGAGTGTTGCGGTGCGTGTGTGTGAGTGTTGCGTGCGTGGCTGCGTGTGTACGTGTGAGTGTTGTGTGCTGCCATGGGTGCATGTGTTTGTGTGAGTGTTGCGTGGATGCAATTCATGTGCATGCGTGCATGTGTGTATAATCACCACACCAGCTCCTGTGTGTTAAAACAGGCGGCTCAGCATACCATACAAGGCCACCTTGTTCGTTGTAAATCATGGGCCGAAAGCTAACACGGGCTGGAAAACGGCCCATGTAAATCATGGGTCCGTTAACGGGTATAAAGAAAATTACTGTTCATTATGGGCTAGAGTCACCGTGGGCCTGTAATGGGCCGAAAGATACGAAGGCCTCATATGGGCCGAAAGACGTCGTGGGCCATACATGGGCCGAAAGTGAAATGGGCTGGTATTATATTCGACGGCCCACATGACGTTGTTGGGCCGATTTCCTTTAGGGCCTAACGGGTCGTGAGTTAACGGGCCGTAAAATGGGCTATTTGCGAAGAGACCGTTAACAGGCTTTTCATGGGCCAGCCCGTTAACTTTTGACCAAGTCAAACGGGCCGGCTTTGTAAGCTAAATGGGCCACTGTTGGGCCGTGCCACGTGTCGACATATCATAGGCGCCTATCTGACCCACTGACGAGCTGACACGTGTTTCGTCCGGCCAATAAGAATTTTACACGTGGAAATTTCCCATTGGTCGGGGCTGTTAACGGGTTATCGGATCCAAAACCCGACCCGATAGCTTAACGGTTCCGTTACGGTGGATGCCACGTGTCGGTCACCCTTGACGAAAGCACTTCTGTGACGCGCGATTTATCGTCATGGAAGTGGACACTTCCGTGATGATAATTTTGGTAATGTCATGGAACACTTCTACGACAGCACATAGGTATGACTATCTTGATTCTGTCATAAATTTGTCATGGATGTACATGCATGACAAAAAACGCGACCTACTGTGACAAACACGTATCATCACGAAGTGTATTTTTTTGTAGTGTTGGGGGAGTGCTCCAGTATCGTATCACCATCACTTTTATCTTTTACCGTTTTTCTTAGTTCGATCCTTTTGATAATATCTTGATCTAGTAGAATAAAGTTTTTAGTATGATCTAGTTGTGAGTTTTGCTTTATGATCCTTCTATGTAATCGAGTCCGTGAGCTATATATAATAAAGATTAGTGTTGAGTCAAGGGCTTGATGATTTTGCTATGATCTTGAGGGAATAAAATAAAAGAGAAGAAATAAGAGATCATATGGATCTTATGGAGAGTAATGAGCTCACATATAAAGAGTATGATGAATAAAAGTTGTTGAGAGTTGACAAACATAGTTTTGGTCATCGTTGCAATATAAGAAGTAATAAAGAAAGAGAGGTTCACATATAAATATACTATCTTGGACATCTTTTATGATTGTGAGCACTCATTAAAGTATGACATGCTAAGAGTTGACGTTGGACAAGGAAGACAACGTAATGGGTTATGTTTTCTTACATCTGAGATAAATTATATTGTCATGGATCATCCAACATGTTGAGCTTGCCTTTCCCTCTCATGCTAGCCAATTTCTTTGCACCAAGTAGAGATACTACTTGTGCTTCCAAATATCCCTAAACCCAGTTTTGCCATGAGAGTCCACCATATCTACCTATGGATTGAGTAAGATCCTTCAAGTAAGTTGTCATCGGTGCAAGCAATAAAAATTGCTCTCTAAATATGTATGACTTATTAGTGTGGGAGAAAATAAGCTTTATACGATCTTGTGATATGGAAGAAATAAAAGCGACGGACTGCATAATAAAGGTCCATATCACAAGTGGCAATATAAAGTGACGTTCTTTCGCATTAAGATTTTGTGCATCCAACCATAAAAGCGCATGACAACCTCTGCTTCCCTCTGCGAAGGGCCTATCTTTTACTTTTATCTTCTACCTTACATAAGAGTCATGGTGATCTTCACCTTTCCTTTTTACATTTTATCCTTTGGCAAGCACAATAGTTGGAAAGATCTGATATATATAGCTAATTGGATGTGAGTCTTATGAACTATTATTGTTGACATTACCCTTGAGGTAAAACGTTGGGAGGCAAAACTATAAGCCCCTATCTTTCTCTGTGTCCGATTAAAACTTCATACCCATAAATATTGCGTGAGTGTTAGCAATTGTGAAAGACTAAAAGATGGTTGAGTATGTGGACTTGCTGAAAAGCTCTTATATTGACTCTTTCCTATGTTATGATAAATTGCAATTGCCTCAATGACTGAGATTAGAGTTTG
>NW_024113109.1:0-13999 GCF_003073215.2 Triticum urartu | reverse complement strand
GCACTGCTACTGAAAATTATTATGAGGGAGGAATATATGCTTGTAGGAATTGCAATAATATCAAGTTTCCTCTCTATGTGCTTAAATTTTTGAAGTTTTGCTTGCTTTACCTTCCTATGCAAGTTGATTCTTGTTCCCATAAGTTGTTTGCTCACAAAATCCCTATGCATAGGAAGTATGTTAGACTTAAATGTGCTCTTTATGTTACAATTCTTATCCTTTATGTGAGCATCATTGAAATCATCATGCCTAGCTAGGGGCATTAAACGATAGCGCTTGTTGGGAGGCAACCCAATTTTATTTTTATTCCATGTTTTTTGTTCCTGTTTAGTAATAAATAATTTATCTAGCCTTTGTTTAGATGTGGTTTTATGCTTTTAATTAGTGTTTGTGCCAAGTAGAACCTTTGGGAAGACTTGGGGAAAGTCTTGTTGATCATGCTGTAAGAAAACAGAAACTTTAGCGCTCATGAGAATTGCTGACATTTTTATTTGGAAAGTGCTATTTAGTTAATTCTTTTCGAAGATGATTAATAAATAAATTCCTCAGGTCCATAAATTTATTTGAGAATTTTATTAGTTACAGAAGTATACGTTTGATCCATATTACTACAGACTGTTCTGTTTTTGACAGATTCTGTTTTTCATTTGTTGTTTGCTTATTTTGATGAATCTATAGCTAGTAAAAGAGTTTATAAACCATAGAGAAGTTGGAATACAGTAGGTTTAAAACCAATATAAATAAAGAATGAGTTCATTACAGTACCTTGAAGTAGTTTTTTTTTACTTTCGCTAACGGAGCTTACGAGTTTTCTGTTAAGTTTTGTGTTGTGAAGTTTTCAAGTTTTGGGTAAAGATTCGATGGACTATGGAACAAGGAGTGGTAAGAGCCTAAGCTTGGGGATGCCCAAAGCACCCCAAGGTAATATTCAAGTACAACCAAGAGACTAAGCTTGGGTATGCCCCGGAAGGCATCCCCTATTTCGTCTTCATTCATCGGTAACTTTACTTAGAGCTATATTTTTATTCGCCACATGATATGTGTTTTCCTTGGAGCGTCATTTTATTTTATTTAGTTTTGCTTGCTGTTTGAATAAAATACCAAGATCTGAAATTATTAAATGTTAGAGAGTCTTCACATAGTTGCATAATTATTACGTACTCATTGATCTTCACTTATATCTTTCGGAGTAGTTTGTCATTTGCTCTAGTGCTCACTTATATCTTTTTAGCATCTAGTTAGTTCTATGCTTCACTTATATTATTTTGAGAGTCTTAAATAGCATGGTAATTTTCTTAAATAATCCTAATATGCATAGGTATAAGATTAGTAAAAACTTTCATATATGAGTGTGAATACTAATATAAGTTTGATGCTTGATGAATTGTTTTGAGATATGGAGGTAATAATATCAAAGTCGTGCTAGTTGAGTAGTTGTGAAATTGAGAAATGCTTGTGTTGAAGTTTGCAAGTCCCGTAGCATGCACGTATGGTAAACGTTGTGTAACAAATTTGAAACATGAGGTGTTATTTGATTGTCTTCCTTATGAGTGGTGCTCAGGGACGAGCGATGGTCTTTTCCTACCAATCTTTCCCCCTAGGAGCATGCGCGTAGTGCCGAGGTTTTTGATGACTCATAGATTTTTGCAATAAGTATGTGAGTTCTTTATGACTAATGTTGAGTCCATGGATTATACGCACTCTCACCCTTCCATCCTTGCTAGCCTCTTCGGTACCGTGCATTGCCCTTTCTCACATTGAGAGTTGGCGCAAACTTCGCCGGTGCATCCAAACCCCGTGATATGATACACTCTATCACACATAAACCTCCTTATATCTTCCTCAAAACAGCCACCATACCTACCTATTATGGCATTTCCATAGCCATTCCGAGATATATTGCCATGCAACTTTCCATCATTCCGTTCATCATGACACTTCATCATTGTCATATTACTTTGCATGATCATGTAGTTGACATCGTATTTGTGACAAAGCCACTGTTCATAATTATTCCAATACATGTCACTCTTGAGTTCATTGCATATCCCGGTACACCGCCGAAGGCATTCATATAGAGTCATACCTTGTTCTAGTATCGAGTTGTAATCATTGAGTTGTAATAGAAGTGTGATGATCATCATTTTCTAGAGCATTGTCCCAAGTGAGGAATAAAAAAGAAGAAGGCCAAAAAAGAGAAAGAGAAAGGCCATAAAAAAAGGAAGGCCAAATAAAAAATGAGAGAAAAAGAGAGAAGGGACAATGCTACTATCCTTTGCCACACTTGTGCTTCAAAGTAGCACCAAATCTTCATGATAGAGAGTCTCTTGTTTTGTCACTTTCATATACTAGTGGGAATTTTCATTATAGAACTTGGCTTGTATATTCCAACAATGGGCCTCCTCAAGTGCCCTAGGTCTTCGTGAGCAAGCAAGTTGGATGCACACCCACTTAGTTTCTTTTGTTGAGCTTTCATACATTTATAGCTCTAGTGCATCCGTTGCATGGCAATCCCTACTCCTTGCATTAACATCAATCGGTGGGCATCTCCATAGCCCATTGATTAGCCTCGTTGATGTGAGACTTTCTCCTTTTTTGTCTTCTCCACATAACCCCCCTCATTATATTCTATTCCACCCATAGTGCTATATCCATGGCTCGTGCTCATGTATTGCGTGAAAGTTTATGAGTTTGAGATTACTAAAGTATGAAACAATTGCTTGGCTTGTCATCGGGGTTGTGCATGATGAGAGCATTCTTGTGTGATGGAAATGAAACATGACTAAACTATATGATTTTGTAGGGATGAACTTTCTTTGGCCATGTTATTTTGAGAAGACATAATTGCTTAGTTAGTATGCTTGAAGTATTATCGTTTTATGTCAATATGAACTTTTGTATTCAATCTTTCGGATCTAAATATTCATACCACAATTAAGAAGAATTACATTGAAATATTATGCCAAGTAGCACTCCGCATCAAAAATTCTGTTTTTATCATTTACCTACTCGAGGACGAGCAGGAATTAAGCTTGGGGATGCTTGATACGTCTCCAACGTATCGTGTGCTTCACTTATATCCTATGAGTAAAATAGTTGAATGATTGAATATCATAAATCTGAAATTATATATGGTCATATGCTTATCCCATGGGGAGTAATGACTTCACATATAAGAAGTAGAGGTGGTAAATTTATTGAAGGTTAGCAAACATTGTATTGGTCACTTGAACATTCATGAAAGAATATTGAGGGAAGAGAGATTTCGCATATAAATATACTATCTTGGACATCCTTTGTAATTGTGAGCACTCATTAAAATATGACATGTTAAAAAGTTGATGTTGGACAAGGAAGACACCGTAATGGGTTATGTTTTCTTATTTTTGAAATAAAGTATATTGTCATGGATCATTCAACATGCTGAGCTTGCCTTTCCCCCTCATGCTAGCCAAATTCTTTGCACCAAGTAGAGATACTACTTGTGCTTCCAAACATCCCTTAAACCAGTATTGCAATGAGAGTCCACCATACCTACCTATGGATTGAGTAAGATCCTTCAAGTAAGTTGTCATTGGTGCATGCAATAAAAATTGCTCTCTAAATATGTATGATCTATTAGTGTGGAGAAAATAAGCTTTATACGATCTTGTGATGTGGAAGCAATAAAAGCGACAGACTGCATAATAAAGGTCCCTATCATAAGTGGCAATATAAAGTGATGTTCTTTCACATTAAGATTTTGTGCATCCAACTATAAAAGCGCATGACAACCTTTGCTTCCCTCTGCGAAGGGCCTATCTTTTATTCTTGTCTTATACCTTATGCAAGAGTCATGGTGATCTTCACCTTTCCTTTTTACATTTTATCCTTTGGCAAGCACATTGTGTCGGAAAGATCTTGATATATATTATTGTTGACATTGGATGTAAGGCATCATGAACTATTATTGTTGACATTACCCTTGAGGTAAAAGGTTGGGAGGCGAATCTATAAGCCCTTATCTTTCTCTGTGTTTGATTAAAACTTTGAACACATAAATATCGTGTGAGTGTTAGCAATTGTGAAAGACTAAATGATAGTTGAGTATGTGAAGTTTGCTGAATCAAAGCTCTAACATAGACCCTTCCTGAAAATAAGATAAATTGTAATTGTTTGATGACAAAAAATACAGTTTGTTAGTTTTCAAGAAAGTTTATGATCTATACTTTAACATGTGAAGAGCTTGTTACTTGATCATGAGAAGTCCTATGAGTTGAGCTACTGTTATGATATATAATGATGCTAGAAAAGGTGAATCAACTTGCATAGAAGGTAAAACAAGGATAACTTCAAGATTTTCAGCACATAGAGAGGAAACTTGATATTATTGCAACTCCTACAAGCATGTATTCCTCCCTCATAATAATTTTCAGTAGCATCATGAATGAATTCAACAATATAACCATCACATAGAGCATTCTTTTCATGATCTACAAGCATAGAAAATTTACTACTCTCCACATAAGCAAAATTCTTCTCATTCGGAGTAGTGGGAGTATCATAAGAAACTCGAATATTATAAATTGTTTCCACGTTGAAAGAATAAAGTTCAAAAAAAGGGTAATCATAATCATGACAAGTTTTATAAATATAATCATCATACTTTTTATAGCATACGTGTCATCACAATAATCATCATAAGTAGCAACTTTGTTCCATCATAATCAATTGAAACCTCTTCAAGATAGTGGGAATCATCACTAAATAAAGTCATGACCTCTCCAAATCCACTTTCATAATGGTCACAAATAAGATTCAACATCCTCCAAAATAGTGGGATCATTACTTCCTAAAGTTGACACTCTTCCAAACCACTTTCATCAATATAATCATCATAAGTAGAGGCATGCTATCATCATGAATAAATTTGCATATCAAAACTTGGGAGACTAAAAATATCATGTTCATTAAACGTAGCATCCCCAAGCTTGGGACAAACATTAATTGCAGCAAATATATTCTCCAAACATGTCATTCTCATTCAAACATAGCATCCCCAAGCTTGGGCCTTTTTCATATCATAAGCTAATCACTCTCATCATTAATAGTATGGATAGCACATAGTATATAGCAATTAATCATCATCACAATGAGTAATAGGGCAACATCATTGGAGATACCTTTTCTACTTTGCTTCTTTGTCTTTTATTTTCTTCTTCACATCATGTGGGTTTAACCCTCTTTTTGGAGCTCCTTATTAATGAGATTGTTGAATTAGAAGGCCTCCTCCTCGTTACCTGATTCATCATAAGAAATAATAGGAGGATATTGGAAGCCTTCCCTTTCATTAGTATTCTCTTCATCCTCTATTTGTTTTCTTTTCTTTATGTAATTGGCAATATAAGGATTTTCAATGCAATTCACCGCACAATACATAAAAATTTCTTCTAGATCAATATCGAGGAATTTCTCAAGGTTATATTCTGAATATGCTTAGTTATACGTTTCATTTCTTCATAAACCAAAAGCAAACTAAGTTCATTATGATGTGCAAGGGAAATCAAATCATCACAATTTTTGGACACGATACGAGATCATGAAAACAATTTGCATTGGAGATTTAAATGATCATGTTCATTGCAAAGTTCACAAGTATGGCGAAGAAATTTTAAATTTTCAGCACAAACATCTAGCCTCTCTTGCAACCATTTGGTTTCAAATACTTATGCCTCTTGCAAAATCTATCTTCCCTATTTGGTGTGTACTTGCAAACTCTATGCACTCACAAAAAGTTGACATGCTTATAAGAGACATTTTCATCATGACTAGTGCAATCATCATTAGTACTATGGATTTAAAGGAGTTCATACTAACAACATTGCAATCATGCTCATCATTCAAAGATTTAGTGCCAAACATTTTAGAGACTTCTTCTTCTAGCACTTGAGCACAATTTTCCTTTCCATCATTCTCACGAAAGATATTTAAAAAGATGAAGCGTATGAGGCAAACTCAATTCCATTTTTTCTCTTTTATAAAATAAACTAGTGATAAAACAAGAAACAAAAAGATTCGATTGCAAGATAAAGATATACCTTCAAGCTCACCTCCCCGCAACGGCGCAGAAAAGAGCTGATGTCTACTACACAACCTTCTTCTTGTAGATCGTTGTTGTGGGCCTCCAGTGCAGAGTTTGTAGATCAGTAGCAAATTTCTCAAGTGGATGAACCTAAGGTTATCAATCGTGGAGGGCGTAGGATGAAAGATGGTCTCTCTCAAGACAACCCTGCAACCAAATAACAAAGAGTTCTTGTGTCCCAACACACCAATACAAATGGTAAATTTGTATAGGTGCACTAGTTCGGCGAAGAGATGTGATACAAGTGATGGATGGAAGATATAGGTTTTGTACCTGAAAATATAAAAACAGCAAGGTAACTAATGATAAAAGTGAGTAAACGGTATTGCAATGCTGAAACAAGGCCTAGGGTTCATACTTTCACTAGTGCAAGTTCTCTCAACAATAAACATAATTGGATCATATAACTATCCCTCAACATGCTACAAAGAGTCACTCCAAAGTCACTAATAGCGAGAACAAACGAAGAGATTATGTAGGGTACAAAAGCACCTCAAAGTTATTCTTTCTGATCGATCTATTCAAGAGTCCGTAGTAAAATGCTATTCAAGAGTTCATACTAGAATAACACCTTAAGACACAAATCAACCAAAACCCTAATGTCACCTAGATACTCCAATGTCACCTCAAGTATCCGTGGGTATGATTATACGATATGCATCACACAATCTCAGATTCATCTATTCAACCAACACAAAGAACTTCAAAGAGTGCCCCAAAGTTTCTACCAGAGAGTCAAGATGAAAACATGTGCCAACCCCTATGCATAAGTTCACAGGTCACAAACTCGCAAGTTGATCACCAAAACATACATCAAGTGGATCACGTGATATCCCATTGTCACCATAGATAAGCACTGATAACCCACAAGTATAGGGGATCGCAACATTTTTCGAGGGTAGAGTATTAACCCAAATTTATTGATTCAACACAAGGGGAGCCAAAGAATATTCTCAAGTATTAGCAGCTGAGTTGTCAATTCAACCACACCTGGATAACTTAATATCTGCAGCAAAGTGTTTAGTAGCAAAGTAATATGATAGTAGTGGTAACGGTAGCAAAAGGTAACGATAGCAAAAGTAATATTTTTGGTGTTTGTAGTAGATAACAATAGCAAGAAAAGTAAATAAGCGAAGAACAATATATGGAAAGCTCGTAGGCAATGGATCAGTGATAGAGAATTATGCGCGCGGTTCATCATGTAACAGTCATAACCTAGGGTGACACAGAACTAGCTCCAATTCATCAATGTAATGTAGGCATGTATTCCGAATATAGTCATACGTGCTTATGGAAAAGAACTTGCATGACATATTTTTCCTACCCTCCCGTGGCAGCGGGGTCCTAATGGAAACTAAGGGATATTAAGGCCTCCTTTTAATAGAGTACCGGACCAAAGCATTAACACATAGTGAATACATGAACTCCTCAAACTACGGTCATCACCGGGAGTGGTCCCGATTATTGTCACTTCGGGGTTGCCGGATCATAACACATAGTAGGTGACTATAGACTTGCAAGATAGGATCAAGAACTCACATATATTCATGAAAACATAATAGGTTCAGATCTGAAATCATGGCACTCGGGCCCTAGTGACAAGCATTAAGCATAGCAAAGTCATAGCAACATCAATCTCAGAACATAGTGGATACTAGGGATCAAACCCTAACAAAACTAACTCGATTACATGATAAATCTCATCCAACCCATCACCGTCTAGCAAGCCTACGATGGAATTACTCACGCACGGCGGTGAGCATCATGAAATTGGTGATGGAGGATGGTTGATGATGACGATGGAGACGGATTCCCCTCTCCGGAGCCCCGAACGGACTCCAGATCAGCCCTCCCGAGAGAGTTTAGGGCTTGGCGGCGGCTCCGTATCATAAAACGCGATGAATCCTTCTTTTTTGATTTTTTTTCTCCCCGAAAGTGAATATATGGAGTTGGAGTTGAGGTCGGTGGAGCTCCAGGGGGCCAACGAGGCAGGGGCAGGCGCGCCCCTACCCTCGTGGCTAGGGTATGGGCCCCCTGGCCTTGATTCTTTGCCAGTATTTTTTTATTATTTCAAAAAATAATCTCCATGGAGTTTCAGGACATTCCGAGAACTTTTGTTTCTGCACATAAATAACACCATGGCAATTCTGCTGAAAACAGCGTCAGTCCGGGTTAGTTCCATTGAAATCATGCAAGTTAGAGTCCAAAACAAGGGCAAAAGTGTTTGGAAAGTAGCTATCCCATTGTCACCACAGATACGCACGGCAAGACATACATCAAGTGTTCTCAAATCTTTAAAGACTCAATCCGATAAGATAACTTCAAAGGGGAAACTCATCATTACAAGAGAGTAGAGGGGAGAAACATCATAAGATCCAACTATAATAGCAAAGCTCGCGATACATCAAGATCGTATCACCTCAAGAACACGAGAGAGAGAGAGAGAGAGATCAAACACATAGCTACTGGTACATACCCTCAGCCCCGAGGGAGAACTACTCCCTCCTCGTCATGGAGAGCACCGGGATGATGAAGATGGCCACCGGAGAGGGATTCCCCCTCCGGCAGGGTGCCGGAACGGGTCTACATTGGTTTTCGGTGGCTACGGAGGCTTCTGGCGGCGGAACTCCGATCTATTCTGCTCCCCGATGTTTTTAGGGTATATGGTATATATAGGCGAAAGAAGTTCAGGGGAGCCACGAGGGGCCCACGAGGGTGGGGGGCGTGCCCAGGGGGGTAGGCGCGCCTCCCTGCCTCATGGCTTCCTCGAAGCTTCCCTGACGTCTACTCCAAGTCTCCTGGATTGGTTCCGTTCCAAAAATAACTCTCCTGAAGGTTTCATTCCGTTTGGACTCTGTTTGATATTCCTTTTCTTCGAAACACTGAAATAGGCAAGAAAACAACAATTTGGGATGGGCATCCGGTTAATAGGTTAGTCCCAAAAATAATATAAAAGTGTTTAGTAAAGCCCATAAACATCCATGACAGATAATATAATAGCATGAATACTTCATAAATTATAGATACATTGGAGACGTATCACGTCCTTGAGCTCTTGATCTACTTCGGTCACCCGCTCCTCGTAGCGGCGGCGGGCAACCTGCTCGGCCTGTGAATCTGCGGCCGCTTTGTCAGCGGCAGCCTGACTCACCCATGCCTGATCCTTGACTCGGGCAAGTTCGCCTTTTAGGGTCTCGACCGCAGCCGCACTACCTGCAATAATGAACAGGACAACACAGGAGCTTAGACTCCGCATGGGCATACTACTTCGGATGTGCAAACATTCTTTTCACAACATACCTTGTGCCTCATCAAACCTCTTGTTGATGCGGACGAGATCCTCATCGGCCAGCCCCAGCTTCCGCTTGAGCTCGGTTACTTTGACGGCCTAGGCGGTTGCCGCTAACAGTGAGGCATGTTTCTCAAAACAGACAAGTATATTATCTCCTGCAAATATTATCGATCCTCTGTTCGGCCTTTTTTTTATATAAAACAGATCAGGGGCTACTATCTATACGTAGGCATATTTTTCATATGAAAAAAAAGACATTACATTGTATACCCTCAAAACCTGTTAACAGGATGGTGAAGGCCTCGTTCAACCCGCTTTTGGCGGACTGAACCTTCTCAACCACCGTACCCATCAGGGTATGGTGCTCCTCCATGACGGAAGCACGTCGAAGTGCTACCCTCAAAGTGTCCAGCACCTCCGAATTAACGGAGGTCGCCGGTAGAGTCGACACTCCCCCCTCCTTTAAAGGGGGCCGCTCGCTCGAGTCCGGGGCCGTATGGGTCTCTGGAGTTGTATTTGGCTGGGGCCGGACTGGTCCGGGCCCCCTCCATCGGTTTCCATGGGGATTGTGCCCCCCATGTTCTCGGCAGCCGAGGCATTATCCTCTGGCACCGTTTCAGTGGCCCTTCGCGTCTCTCCCTGGCCCGGAGAGGCCCTTTTGGATGACACCTCGGTGTCATCCGCGACACGTGGCGGAGAGGCTCGCGGGGGCGTTTTGCTCTCCATCATCTCCAGCGCTAAAGAATTCCCCGAAGACGATGATTGTCGGGGAAGATCATGGGCCGGACTATAATACATAAATAATATGTTATACTACAATTTGTAAACGGCCAGATATATACGTAGTATCTTTAAATACTCATGATTCGGCCAAGGGATTTGCCCTAGGATGCCACCGTGGGATGGCTTCGGCGTTGAACTCGAACCATCTAAGAGGGATATCTCCCCCCTTTTGGACGCCTCCGCCTCTAGGTCAACAGAGGCCGCTCTCTTTTTCTTCTCCGTGAGGGGAGGATTGCTCTCTTCCTCCCCATCTTTGTCTTCATCTCCCTCGTGGGAGGAGGGAGCTTCGGTATCTTCAGACATAGTGTCTATGGTACCTTTTAGACGGAGGCCGCCTCTAGCCTCCTTACCCTTCTTCTTGGCCTTTTTCTCCGGCGCCTGGTATGGCGCCGGGGCCCGCATCCTCGTTAACACAGGATCAGGTGGGTTTTCTGGTAGCGGGGCCGAATAGTTGATCTGCTCCGCCTTTGCTATCCAGCCTGGAATCAGAAATTGGTGTCTCAGTATACCCCTTGACTTACGGATCGAGATTATGTTCGAAACTAAGAAGCTTACCTCAGTCGTCGGATATGCACTGTCAAGACCAACATCTTCGGTCTTCTCCAGCCACGACTTCTGGGTCTTAAAAAGTAGTTTCCAGATCTCTTCTTGTGTTGTACCGAAGAAGTGTTGCAGGGTTCGGGGGCCGGCCAGATTAAACTCCCACATGCGAAGAGATCGGCATTGGCATGGAAGGATCCCGCGGAAGAGCATCACCTAAATCACATCGGTGAGACTAGTGTTCTTCTTCATCATGCTCTTGATGCGCTTCTGCACCGTCATCACTTCGTCGGTTGACCCCCAGTCCAGACCCTTGTTGGTCCAAGACGTGAGCCGCATAGGAGGACTAGATCTAAATTCAGGAGTGGTTGCCCATTTCGTACCACGAGGCTCGGTGATATAAAACCACTCCTGCCGCCACACCCTCACGGTCTCCACAAAGGCTCCCTTGGGCCAAGTGGTGTTGGGAAGTCTGCTCACCATGGCGCCGCCGCAGTTGGCATGCTGCCCTTGACCATGTTTGTCTTCACATTGAAAACTTTGAGCCACATGCCGAAGTGAGGTGGAATGCGGAGGAATGCCTCACACACAATGATGAAGGCCGAGATGTGAAGAAAGGAGTTTGGGGCTAGGCCATGGAAATCTAGCCCATAGTAAAACATGAGCCCGCGTACAAAGGGATGAAGTGGAAACCCTAGGCCGCAGAGAAAGTGAGGGATAAATACCACCCTCTCGCAGGGCTTTGGTGTGGGGATGATTTGCCCCTCCGTTGGGAGCCTCTGTGTGATGTCTATGGTCAAATACCTCGCCTCCCGGAGCTCCTTGATGTCCTTCTCCGTCATGGAGGAGTCCATCCACTTGCCTTGAGAGCCAAATTCGGACGTGGCTATAGTGTTTGGTGTTGATGGGAAAGATTGAAACTTGGGCGCTGGAGCTCGAGGGCGGATGGGCTGAGGAAGAAGAAGGCATGGGGTAAAAAGATGGATCCTTATCCTCTTATAAAGACAGTGAATATCAAGCGCCCCCCTCACGAGCCTTAAAACTCGCCTATTCCCAAGGGGTCGTGCAAACGGCATGGTTGGATTACCCAAACCCGTATTAATGAGAATCCCGCAATAAGGGGACACGATCTCTGCTTTGACAAGACGTATCAATGAAGACCGCGCTTCAAAAAGCGAAGCGGGAGGCTCAGAAACGGTTCGAAATAATAATAACGCCAGAACATAACGTCTCGCCGAAAAAGATGTTAGTAGACATGACTTATTTTGCTTAAGTATTTCACCCTTGTGGTTCAGGGTTGTAACTATTGTACAGAGCCAGATATAGTTCTTTGGTTTAGCTGCTTTGGAGTATTCGGAAGAGGAACCTGATGACCCACAAGTATAGGGGATCAATTGTAGGTCTTTTCGATAAGTAACAATGAGGAGCAGAAGGAAATGACAAGTAGTTTCCGGTAAGGTATTGTCTGCAGGTGCTGAAATTGTAAGTAGCGGAGTAGTTTGATAGCAAGATAATTTGTAACGAGCAAGTAACAATAATAGTAACAAAAGTGCAGCAAGTTAGCCCAACCTTTTGTAGGCAATGGACAGGCCAAAACGGTCTCTTATGATAAGCAAAGCGTTCTTGAGGGTACACATGAATTTCATCTAGTCACTTTCATCATGTTGGTTTGATTTGTGTTCACTACTTTGATAATTTGATATGTGGGTGGACCGGTGCTTAGGTGTTGTTCTTAGTTGAACAAATATCCTACTTATGATTAACCCTCCCGCAAGCATCCGCAACTACGATAAAAGTATTAAGAATAAATTCTAACCATAGCATTAAACTTTTGGATCCAATCGGTCCCTTGCGAAATAGCGCATAAACTGGGGTTTAAGCTTCTGTCACTCTTGCAACCCACCATCTAATTTCTACTCCACAATGCATTCCCTTAGGCCCAAATGTGGTGAAGTGTCATGTAGTCGACGTTCACATGACACCACTAAGGGAATAAAAACATACATACTATCAAAATTTGGGCCTAAGGGTCATGTAGTCGACATTCACATGACGATGATTTCCCCCTCCAGGAGGGAAGTTCCCCCGCGGAATCGCTCCGCCGGAGGGCAAAAGTGCTCCTGCCCAAGTTCCGCTCGAGGCGGCGACTGCTTCGTCCTAAAAGTCCTCCTTTATTTTTTATAGGTTAAAACATCTTATATACCAGAAGATGGGCACCGGAGGTGGGCCGAGGAGGCCACAACCCACCAGCGCACGCCTGGGGGGCCTGGCGCGCCCAGGTGGGTTGTGCCCACCTGGGCTCCCCCCTCTGGTGTTTATTGGCTCCAGTATTTCTCAAATAATCCATAAAAAAGCTCCGTAAAGTTTCAGCTCATTTGGAGTTGTGCAGAATAGGTGGCCTGACGTAGCTTTTCCAGGTCCAGATTTCCAGCTGCCGGAATTCTCCCTCTTGGTGTGTTCCTTGCAAATTATGAGAGAAAATGCATTAGAATTACTCCAAAAAGCATTATTATGGATAAAAACATTATAAATAACAGTAAGAAAACATGATGCAAAATGGACGTATCAACTCCCCCAAGCTTAGACCTCGCTTGTCCTCAAGGGAAAACCGAAATCCAAAAACATGTCCACATGCTTTGAGAGAGAGGTGTCGATAAAAACAAAATACGGACATAGAAGCATCATGTTGATTATTATAACAACAACAAAATTAAACATAGGACTTTTATAAAGAACTTTTGTCATATACTTCTCATGAATAAGTAATAGTTCATCACACAATTGAAGTATAAAGCAAAAACTCTATTAGATACCAACAAACTATGTTCTCAGTCAACTTTGTATCTACAATTCATCATCTTTTCAGGAAGGGTCATGTGTCGGAGCCTTTAGGCAAGTCCACATACTCAACCATCATATAGTCTTCTATGATTTCTAACACTCATCTTGTACCCATGAACAAAACGTTTCGACCGGACACATAGAAAGATAGGGGCTTATGATTTTGCCTCCCAACATACTCACCTCAAGGGTGATGTCAACAATAATAACTCATGCAATCTATATTCAACTGGACATATGTGCCTAGATCTTTCCTCACCACATGATGCTTGCCAAAGGAAAAAATAAAAGGAATAGAGAGAAAAACTTTGACTCCTTGCATAAAAGTAAAATATAGGCCCTTCGCAGAGGGAAGCAGAGGTTGCCATGTGCTTATTTGTTTGTATGCTAAATCCCTTAGTGCAAGAGAACGTCATGTTGTA
>NW_024113108.1:0-15062 GCF_003073215.2 Triticum urartu | reverse complement strand
AGGGTATCCCTTGGCCACCCGGAGTCCTCAGTATTCGGCTCCTAAAGAGAGCAACAGAAAAGAGTCCGGAACCGTATAGTGTGCGGTCGGACGCACTGAAGGATCTTCTGGAGCAAGCGGCCATCTCAGAAGCGCATCGTACGCTAATGAGTACGGTAGTTGAAAGGATTTCATCCACTGAAAGCGGATTGCATGAAGCTTTTATGAGTCTGCTGAAAGGCTTTGAGGTACATAGTGTATGTTTTTGACAGTACCGCACACGTTAGGTGTGCCCTATGCAGATAGTAGCCCCTGAGACTCTGGTTGTCGTCGAAAACGGCGGCAAACAGAGGATCATAGTCCCAGGTAATAACCAGACCGCCTTTATGTGCAGGTGGCTGAAGCTCCGGTGGCTAGCCGGACTGATGGGTTTGCCGAGCTAAAGCGGCAACTTGATGCGGCAGATGCCGACATCGTGCTTGTCAACAAGCGGCTTGACGAGGCACAGGGTAAGTGATTTCTCCGGTGATCAACGCATAGTAAGAGGAGCATGATGCCAGTATCTTTAATATGTTGTGACTGCAGATGGAGCTGCCACCGTGGAGACCCTTCGGGCAGAGCTTGCCCGAGCCAAGGAACAAGCAAGGAATAGCGATGCGGCCGCTCTAAAGGCGGTCGAAGAGCTGAGGGCCGAACAGTCCGCGCATCGCCAGAGCAAGGAAAGGATAGCCAAGATGGCCATTGAGTTGAAAGATGCCGCTGACCGTTACCAGCTTCTTGAAAAAAAGCCGAGCGAGGGCGACGGACCTGGAAAAGGCCATGGTAGCAGCCAAGGAAGCCCGCTCTAAAATCAGAGCGACGAAGGAGGAGTTGCATCAAGCTGCGGATATCGTGGCTGGGAAGCCCTTCTTGTTGCGGACTAAGTTCGGAGATCCGAAGTATGCTCCTCTTGATCAACTATGGAGTTCTGCGGACGCCTACGTGGATTTGGCGGCAAGTGCTGCTGATGCGGCCGAGTACTTCAAGGATCAAAAAGATCGCGAAGTGGAAAAGCTGTTCTGGTCACAGTTCCATGCTCCAGTGCGTCCGCTGCTGTTGAATGAGCGAATGGCCGAGTGGGCCGAGCTCCATAGGTTGTCCGACTTGCCATGAGGTCATTGTGGATCATCTGTGGCCGGAAGGGCCAAGGCCGAATAGTTATTTTAGTTTAGTGCAACATTCCTTGGTGTTGTGCCGCACATCAACGCTATGAAGAGGTCGGCGTGCATAGAGGGTGCGCGTATGACACTTGCCCGTGTCAAGACATATTGGGCAGAGATGGAGGCCACCGCTATTGCAACCCAGAGTTCGGCCGTAGGCCGAGTATCTGCCGAGCACTACTTTGAAGAAGTCCTTGAAGGCGCTCGTTCAATAGAGGCTCAGTGCTCGAAGAATATTATGTTCTAGTGACATGTACTCCATTGTAAAAACAATGTTTTATTGAGTTATCAAGGCTATGTTTATACTTTTGCCTGAAAGTATTATGATGCCTCCTGTGCGGCCGTTTATGTATATATGTATATAACCTGAAAGTTTGCAGTCGTCGGCTTCCGCCCCCACGCATATAATGCGGGGGTGTTCGCAAAAAAAGCGTATTCACACTTGATCCAACGTCTTGGTCCATTAAGGAGGTGGTAGCAGCGAACGAGGCAATCGGATATATTGCTTTAACACTTTCACTTAGCCATAGGAGTTTGACGGTGGGGCTACTATATAGCCCCTGGTACTTCCGCGCTCGTCTGAATACGGGGCGCATACATACATGACCGGGAAACTGCCCTTCATTAATGCGGAGGAATCCCGAAGATTCCGCTGAGTCATCGAGTAGTTGACTAGTCTCGCGCTATATCATGATAGTCAGTTTTCGGCTTTCTCTACTAAGGTGCTCATCCAGATGAACCAGGGCACAATCGCAGTAGTTCTCCCAGTGCTACCTTAGTTGATATAGCGGAACATAAGGTACCAAAACATGGGAGCCGGGAAAACCCAACATTTGACCAAAGACATGATACGGAGCTGATGCTTATAAGGCCAAACTCACGACGCCGAACACTCCCTAAGGTTTTCAGTCTTTATAACATATGCCAGGCTGAATAATGCCCTGAATAATAAACCCCGGGTGTCTAGGTACGTGCAATATCCTGACGTGGCCACATGCCAATATGTCGGCATCCTTCTCGGTTGTATTGAGTATCCGGAGGATGTGAACAACAAGAGACAGTAAAAAAGGTTTACTAGCGGTCTTAATCTGAAAAGAAACCTTTGAGCGGGTCCCTGCTGCACGTCTGCGCCTGTGTCTCCGTTGTGCCGTGTCCTGGACGGGTGTAGCACGATTGTCATCTGTAAAAGAGAAGAACTTAGGTGAAAGTTGTCGTGCCAGAAAATTGGTTATTATCAATAAACCATTAAAATTCAAGATAAGTCAAGTTGAGCCGGACTAGCCCTGATTACACGCGGGAAGCCCCTGGTACCGTCTAGGAGGGTTTGATCATCAAACCAATCTCATCTATATGTAGTGGTGCACCGGACTCGTCTAACCGTGTCCGTGGTCTTGACGACCTGTCATTTTTTCTGGTTGGTGAGGCCGTCTAGTGCTCGGCGGCTAAAGCCGCCGCACATTCTTCCGCGCGTAGAGCCTCAGTATTTCCGCTAACTGATGGTGCCACGTGGACCGGGCATCTTAAGCTTGAGAGAAGCGTAATGCGGGATTGCATTAAAACGAGCGAAAGCCGCTCTTCCGAGTAGTGCCTGATAGCCACTTCGGAATGGAGCGATGTAGAAAGTTAACCTTTCGCTTCGGAAGTTGTCGGAAGAACCGAATACAACCTCTAGTAATAGAGAGCCCGTGCAGCGGGCCTCTAGGCCTGGTATTACTCCCTTGAAGGTAGTAGTACGGTGGCTTATTTTTGTCGGGTCTATCCCCATTTTGCGGACTGTGTCCTGATATATCAGGTTTAGACCACTGCCGCCGTCCATGAGGACTCGTGTGAGATGGTATCCATTTATTATTGGGTCTAACACCAAGGCAGCCAATCCTTCGTGTCAGATGCTTGTCGCGTGATCCCCGTGGATCAAAAGTGATCAGGCAGGCCAACCAGTGGTTGAACCTAGGGGTGACGGGCTCTATGGTGCGTGTGTCTTGGAGTGCATGTTTGCTTCTCCTCTTCGTCACATGGATCATGTTGACTGTTTTAACCTCTGGTGGGAATTTTTTCTATCCTCAAGTGCTTTGCTGCGAGGCTCGTCCTCGTCTTCGCTTGGTGTCTCCCCCCCTGTGTTCGGCGTTTAGCTTACCCGCCTGCTTGAAGACCCAGCATTCTCTGTGGGTGTGATTTGCAGGTTTATCGGGGGTGCCATGAATCTGACATAGTTTGTCAAGAATCTTGTTTAGGCCAGACGGTCCGTCTCTGCTGCCTTTGAAAGGCTTTTTCCGCTGACCTGGTCGAGAGCCCCTGAATCCGGCGTTTACCGCCGTATTATCTGGGCTATCTTCTTTATTTCGACGCTTGCTTTTATTGCGTCGTGGTTTTCCATTGCCATCCCTGACTTCGGATGTGCTTGGGTCGCTGGTGCTACTGCGGGCTAACCAGCTGTCTTCGCCCGCGCAAAAGCGGGTCATGAGACTTGTTAGAGCTGCCATTGTTCTCGGTTTTTCTTGCGAGGTGTCTGGCGAGCCATTCGTCTCGGACGCTGTGTTTGAAAGCTGCTAAGGCTTCGGCGTCCGGACAGTCGACGATTTGGTTCTTCTTGGTGAGAAACCTGTTCCAAAGCTTTCGGGCGGACTCTCCGGACTGTTGAATTATATGACTTAAATCGTCTGCATCCGGAGGTCGGACGTAGGTCCCTTGAAAATTAGCCCGAAAAGCGTCCTCGAAGCTCCTCCCAACTTCCAATTGAGTTTTCGGGGAGGCTTTTCAGCCAGTGCCGAGCTGGTCCTTTAAGCTTGAGGGGCAAGTATTTAATGGCATGGAGATCGTCTCCATGAGCCATATGGATATGGAGGATAAAGTCCTCAATCCAGACCCCAGGGTCTGTGGTCCCGTCGTACGCTTCTATGTTCACTGGTTTGAATCCTTCTGGGAATTCATGGTCCCAGCACCTCATCGGTGAAACATAGGGGGTGTGCGGCACCCCTGTACTTGGATGTACCATGGCTTCGGACGGTTGTGGTATTTGGTTTTGATTTTGTGCCGGAGCACGCTTCCTAGATCCATAGATGGATCTGGTCGTACCGGATTTTTGGCGCAAGTCCTCACATACATCGTGTGTTGACTTATGTGCGTATTTGTTATCCGCTCTATCAGTCACAAGGTGGTGGATCCGGCTGGTTGGCCGTTTCATTATTTGGCTGTGTGGGCTCTAAGGCCTCGTCGTCGAATTCAGGTAACAGCTTGCGCTTTGGATAGCTCTTTGTGTGGTAACTTCCACCATACTTTGCTTCGTTGTCGAGCACTTTGTTCCACCTGCTATTGAGTGTTTTGTGCGGCCTTAAGCCTTTGCTTCTGCTTCTTCAGACTCCTCGCTGTGGCAATAAGCCTTCTGCGGAGGTTCTCTTGCTCCAAGTGCGTTTCCGGGATGATGTGTGCATCTTCGTCCGGACTGTTTTCCTCCCCAGATGGGGTTTGATGAGGTTTATCCTCGGCGTCGCCGTGTTCGGACGTCGGATCCGTACTATGTTCGCCACTTGCAGCTTCATCGTGCTCTGCCGCCGGGGCAATGTGGTCGTCGTTTCCTCTGGAGTCGACTGGAGTGTTATTTTCTCTTGCGCTGTTATCGTTTTTGCTATGGCGGGACTTAGAGCGGCGCCGCTGACATCGGCGCTTGGGTTGCTTCTTGGAGGGGCCATCCTCCTGTTGTCTCTTCGCCATTGCCTTCTTTGGGTGTATCCACCATGTATATGTCATGTGATGAAGTGGCTGTCCGGCGCCCTGTGGGCGCTGGTTCCTGTTCGTCTCCTGCATCTTCGTCCATGCCGTCGATGTCTTCGGAGTCGAAGTTGAGCATGTCGGTTAAGTCATCGACAGTGGCTACTAAGTGGGTGGTGGGGGCAGCGAATTTCTTCGTCGTCCGTATCCCATTCTAGCCGGACCATAGTTCGGCCAAGGTTCTCCTGACAGGGAGAGGGACCTCAATGAGTTTAGCATATCGCTGAAGGGTGAGTGCCGAAAGATATCCGCGGAGGTGAACTCCATGATCGGCGCCCAGTTGGATTCGACGGGCATGGATGTAAGCGGCTCGGAGTCCGTGGCCGGAGGTGAATCCAGTGTTTCGGCGACACGGCTCTTGTGAGGGGTGAAGTCAGTATCCGACTCTATCGCCACTGAGAGTGCGGCCTCCCTGGCGGGGTCTACCCCTCCGCTCTCGGATGGCAAGATTTGTTCCGGATAGACGGCCAGAGTAGTTGAAGATGCGATCTCCCGAACACTATCCGACGGCAGAGTTACGTCATGCTCGTCATGACTGTGCGGCGCACCTGACACAGGCTCGAATCCATTGAAGATCAAGTCTCCACGAATGTCGGCAGTGTAGTTTAAAATTTCCAAATCTGACCTATTGGCCCACTCTTGATCTGCTCTAGATGGCCAAGCGAATTGGCCCGCAGTGCGAAGTCGCCGAATACAAAGATCTGTCCGGGGAAGAAAACCTCACCCTGGAACGTATCACTACCGATGATCAAGGGAGCCATCAAGCCTTATGGTGACAACACAGTGGAACTCTCAATGAAAGCACCAATGTCGGTATCAAAACTGGCGGATCTCGGGTAGGGGGTCCCGAACTATGCGTCTAAGGTGGATGGTAACAGGAGGCAGGGGACACGATGTTTACCCAAGTTTGGGCCCTGTTGATGGAGGTAATACCCTACGTCCTGCTTGATTGTTCTTGATGATATGAGTATTACAAGAGTTGATCTACCACGAGATCGTAGAGGCTAAACCCTAGAAGCTAGCCTATGGTATGATTGTATATTGTCCTACGGACTAAACCCTCCGGTTTATATAGACACCGGAGGGGGCTAGGGTTACACAGAGTCGGTTAAAAGGGAGGAGATCTACATATTCGTAGTGCCTAGCTTGCCTTCCACGCCAAGCAGAATCCAATCGGACACGGGACGAAGTCTTCAATCTTGTATCTTCATAGTCCAACAGTCCAGCCAAAGGATATAATCCAGCTGTCCGGAGACCCCCTAATCTAGGACTCCCTCATCAGGGGTGGCCTCAGAGAGGATCTGCAGTTAGCTCTCGTTCTTGTTAAGCCTACTCAGTTCGATCAGTTCTAGAACATGGCCCTCAAGCAGGAAGCTTCTCTGCTCAAGTGTGATGCTTCAAAGAAGAGAATACGGAATGCAGTTCACTCGTCTTCTTCCTCACAAGTGGCACCTAAGAAACAAAAGTTCTGGCTTCTTCCACCTCCTCCGTTTTGTCAGCCCTACCAGCAGAAGAACTCAGGTGGTCGTGGATCTTCCCACCTTCCCAACCCAGGCTAACAGAACAAGTCTCAGGCTCCGAGGACAGGTGGTCCTCCTCCTCCACCTTTCCGTCCACTTTCAGGGGTTACTTGTCACAGGTGTGGTTTGAAAGGGCATTACTCAAACAAGTGCACCCAGAAGCGCCTTTCGCCTCCTCCTCTGGTCAGGTCAGCAAGCAATGCAGTTGTCAAGCACAATCCCAAGTTGGCAAGGTGAACATGTTGAATGCAGATCAAGCAGAGGATTCTTCAGATGTGATCATGGGTAACCTTTCAGTTAACTCTTTTCTTGCAAAAGTATTACTTGATACTGGTGCATCGCATTGTTTCATGTCAAGACCGTTTTTTGCAAAGCATGGGTTAGTAACTAATGATTTGCTCAAGTCGGTATCTATTGTTTCTCCGGGAAAGATTATGAACTCTAGCATGGTGGTTCCGGATGCTACCATCAAGATGGGCAATTATAAATTCATGGCTTCCCCAATTGTTCTCGGCAACTCTGATATCGATCTCATCCTCGGCATGGATTGGCTTTCTCAGCACAAGGTTGTCCACGTTCTGGGAACGGGGTCCCCAGACTTGCCTGCCTGCGACCCGCAGTGTGGCTCCACTAGTGGCCCTGTACGGCCCCTCTTCACCAAAAAACATTCAATAACCTCACGAGGGGGCAAGCCTCGTGGATGACGCAAGACCTCCTCAGGGGCGGCCTCACCAGGCTGGCTCGCGAGGGGCACCTCGCGAGGTTTCTATCACGCAAGCCATGACGACTGGAGCCAAGCGGGCGCTAGTGCGCGTAGAGTCCTCGTTTCCTCTTTGGTGCTAAAGGGGCAAGCACAGATGAGGAGTCCCGAGGCATCAGGCAAAGTTTTCCATATCGGTGCAAGAAGACCAAGACCAGCAGGACGGAGATCACCGTGGAGCCCAAGACGGTGTCACCACCAGAGCCTTTGGCAGGCGAAGACTACTTTTGTCAGGATAGCTTGTACTAGTTGTCTCCCTTTGAATTTTGCCGTTGTGGGATCCTTTCCCACTCAATATTTGGGAAGAGGACCAGGGCCTCTATAAATAGGACTAGCCACCACCATAGGGAGGCATCTGATTGAGGGGCATCTGATTTAGACATAGATCGAATCCATAGCACCCCATCCACTCAAGTTCACCAAGCAGAAGAACACCTCTCCTCGCGAGGTTTTTCTTCCCTTGTAACTGTTCACCTTCAGCCCAAGAGGCAATCCACCACACCACACTGGAGTAGGGTATTACACCACAACGGTGGCCCGAACCAGTATAAATCTTGTGTCTCATGTTCTTTGGGTTCGTCGAGCTAGGCCGTGAGATCGTAGAGTGTGCGAGCTAGAGAGGGGGAGAGATCTTTGTGCGCACCCCATGTTCGAACCTCAAAGGTTTTGCCTGGAACCCGAAATCTGACATTTGGCGCGCCAGGTAGGGGTGCCGAAGCTTTCCTCTTCGTCGATCCGCACTTCACCACTCCGCCAAGTTCATGGCCGACGCTCCCGGGCCCTGAGCGCGTCTCTCACCCGTGTCGCTCAGACAGCCCCTGTCGGCGGACCTCCCTCGTCCCCCCCCCCCCGCCACCAACGCCGCTACCGGCCCGGCGGCAAATGAGCAGCAAGCCTCTTCGCTGCACCCCTCTTTGCGGTGAGACAGTCGCACCGCCACCCCATCGCTGACTCTGGCCGTCTCATCGTCTCACGCTCACCATGCTCCCACGGACGCAAAGGCCGGCTGCTCATGGCACACGAGCTCCTGCACTACCGCCCGGTCGACGACCTCTATGAGGACTGGTTGGACTGCATCGCCGAGCTCGCTAGCGCCGCCGGGGGCTCTCCTGCACCATCCATCTCGCTGCCTCGCCCGCCCCCGACTGTGGGCGATGTGGAGTATGGAGAGCCTCCTCCCCCTCAACACCAAGATGGCGCCCTTGCGCCGAGGCGCGTGGCTCATGGAGCACCTCAGCGTCCCCCGCGTCAAGATGGCGTCCTCGCTCCAAGATGCGCGGCCCATCGACGTGAACCGCAGTGCCGTGTGCCCGCGCACGAAGAAAGAAGTTGCCAGGAGGTTCCCCGTCCGCAAAAAGATGCTCCACCGCTTCCAGCACCACCACGCCAGGATCGCTTGTTATGGCAGGGCCATGTGCTGATTATCGTGGCAGCACAGGGAGGCCAAGGTCAAGCCCCAGCTCCATGACGGGCCTCGATGGCCATGGCAGGCTGCCGCGCCTTCACTCCTAAGATGCGCAGCGTCGTCTGGCCGGGCAAGTTCCCCCGACCCTGCGGAGTTTCTGGAGCTCTACGAGCTGAGCATCGAAGCAGCCAACGGCGACAAAAAGGTCATGGTGAACTGGTTTCCCATGTCTCTCAAGGACGGCGCCCACTCATGGCTCCTAAACCTACCCCCAGGCTCAATTTCCTTCTGGGATGAGATGCGCAGCCACTTCATCGCCAACTTCCAGGGCACTCGTGACCGCCCCCCCGATCGCGGGCGACCTGTGCCGCAGCAAGCAACAACTGGGAGAAACCCTATAGAAGTACATCCAGCGCTTCAACAACGTGCGTATCAAGATCCCCAAGGTGACGGATGAGGCCATCATGTCAGCATTTTCCGACGGCGTCCGCGATGTCAAGATGAAGGAGGAGCTCGCCATCCATGAGGAGTTGTGCACAACCTTGGAGTTGTTCAACATAGCAACCAAATGTGCAAGGGCTGAGGAGGGGTGTCTCTCCCTCCTAGAGCTCCCTGCTGCAGATCCATAGGAGCAGAAGGCCAAGGTCAAGGACGTGAAGCGCAAAGGAGTGGCCGTACTCGCTGCAGAACCGGACACCGAGAGCGGCCGAGATCTTCGCGAGTTGTCCAAGGGCAGCCGTATGTTCTGGGCCTTCCACAACGTGCGCACGCACAACACCAATGATTGTCAAGAGCTCAGGGCCATTCTAGATGGATGCTTCGGTCGACGCCCCGAGCACAATGACCGGGGCTATGGCCGTGGAGGTGGACGAGGTGGAGGACATTGGGACGACCGTGGGCCTCGCCAAGAGTGGCGCGACCAGCCTCGCGAGGATCATTGGCAGGACTGGCCTCATGAGGGCTCCTGGAGGGACCAGCCTCGTGAGGATCGTCCTTAGGGAAACCCTGGTCTCCCTTTGCTACCGCCGCCAAGAAGGAACGACGACCATCAACAGGATGAAGGTGCTGGGGGCTTCCAGGAGCCGTGCGCCATCGCCTGCATCTTGGGCGGTGCTCAGGCCCCAGCCTCCCAGCGCGTCTTCTAGCAGTTCTCTCGTGAAGTGAATGCAGCCCTCCCCAAGCTCGAGGCTACGCGCCCGCTCAGGTGGTCCAAGTACGCCATCACCTTTAGCATGGCGGACCAGCTGAAATGCGCGGCAACAGTTGAGTTCTCCCGATGGCTTGTTCACCCATCATCATCAATGTCAAGGTCACCAAGACCCTCATCGATGGCGGCGCATGACTCAGTGTCCTGTCCGTCGAGACGTTCGACAGCCTTCAAGTGCCATACGATCAGCTCCAACCCACCAAGCCTTTCTCAGGAGTGACAGATGGCTCCACCATCCCAATAGGGCAAGTTCGCCTCCCTGTCAACTTCGGTCAGCGTGACAACAACCACACCGAGCTCATCAACTTCGATGTCGCCCACATCCGCCTGCCGTATAATGCCATCCTTGGATACCCAGCACTGGCCAAATTCATGGCAGTCACCCACCACGGCTACAATGTCCTCAAGATGCCGGGAAGCAGCGGAATCATCACGGTCCCTTCTGAAGAAAGAGACGCGGTGTGCTCCCTCGAGCGCGCCTTCCAAGCTGGATCAATTGAAGACCCTGACAGCGCGGGTGCGCAGTACCCTCCTGAGGCCAACCCCAAGAGGAAGAAGAAGCTATTCCGACCTGGGCCTCAAGGGAGCAGCACCTCCAGCGGCGTCACTGCCGGATCTGCGCCAGCGCCTGGGGCGCCTCCCTCCCTCGCAAAGGGAGGCGCACCCGGCGCCCTCCTCGGGCAGGGCTCGAGGGCTCTCTTCTGGAGGGCCTCGGACCAGGCCAACATCACGAGGGAGGCGCTCGGGCACCACGTGGAGGCATGCTTCACGCACGTTTCCGTCAGGAGGACACTGGGTGAGGAGCGCCCGGCGCTCAGGAGTTCATCACCAAGGCATCTCAGGAGCTTCTGGAAGCAAGAGCAATACGCGGCGACCGCCGCCCACTTGGTGTTGCTCCCCACCCAGGCAAGGGTGGTGAGCTGCGCGTCTGCATCGACATCTCGGGGCTCAACAGGGCCGCATCTCAGGAGCGCTTCTGGCCTTCGCGTGCTGGCCGGTGTGAGGGCCCGCCTCACCACTACATTCGCATGCCGTTCGGCCTGCCGAGCGTGGCTGCCGCCTTCCAGCGCAATCTGCGGAGCATCCTAGCAGGTTAGGAGGCCAGGCACCACGCGGTCGTGGCGGAGATGGAGACGGTCCTCCAGAGGCAACCTGAGCCTCCAGAGCCTCCCGAGGCTCAGGGTCTCGGCGGCTCATGAGAAGCGACTTCTTCGCTACATGTCTTCAGCTACCCCAACACTCCTTCGGCAACCAAACCAGGTGACATTTTTCCAAGTTCATTCAGGTGGGAGCGCCCCCTGGGCTGCATCATCCCCCAGGATGCGTGGGTCCGTCCCTGCGGCATGTATCTGCTTGTATCTTTAGTTCACTCTGCTGGGAGCACCCCTCAGGCTGCATTAACCCCAGGCCGCTACGATCCAACCCAGTGGCATGTGTCGTTCTCGCATTTACCTAAGCTAGTTGCTTTTCATGCGTAATCTATCTATGGTTATCACCTGCTCGATTGTCACCCACCATGGGAGTCGCGGGCCAATCGTCTTTCTTTAGGATCCTTCACATAAGAAGGCTAGGCACGGCGTCTGTGCTCGGGCCCGCCCCTGCAGCATTGTTAAATCCAACGGCTGAGCTCTGTCTGGCGGGCCGGCCCCGTTCATCACCTCCTGGGGTCGTTGGTGCTTGGCCTTCTCGTGCGATAGCCTCAGGAAATCCACTTCGGCGCGGGTTGTCTAACCATCTCACAGGAACGCCACAGCCATCAAGAATCAAGACCAGGCGCAACCCCCTTGAGGTAGGGCCTCGTGAGTCCCGCGCTGGCTCACGAGTGCCCAGATACACCTCTAGCCCTGCGTGCAAGCCACGTGTCAGGGCGGGGCTGTACACACCCGGGGCTCCACTCAGAGGGAGCCCCTCCCATGTACCAGTGGAAGCACCATGCTCCGCTGGCAGTCGACACTGCCGAGGAGCGGCTATGCCATGCAAGTGCGGAAGCGCCAATGGCTCCGCCTGGTGATAAACAACTGAGGGCGGCCTCACGGCTGTATCAACCTCAGGGAGCCTCCGGGCTCGGTGTCTGGCCTCATAGCAACGCCTCCCCTCGGGAGAGCCGCGCGAGGGGGCTGGGCACGGGGCTGCGCTCGGGTCACGCCCA
Organism: Triticum urartu; assembly: GCF_003073215.2. Classification (NCBI taxonomy): domain Eukaryota; kingdom Viridiplantae; phylum Streptophyta; class Magnoliopsida; order Poales; family Poaceae; genus Triticum; species Triticum urartu. Next base: position 3,078 of record NW_024113108.1, on the reverse strand, counting down.
AGCGTACGCCACCCTGCCAGGTCCCTCGGACCTGGTCACGCACGCCCTCCCAAGCGGCTAAGGTATGAAGGTCGTTTGAACGTCAAGGGGGACTCCTGAGCATCGCGACTCAGGAGCCTAACTGACCACGTAGCCCCTCACTCCTTGGTCCGTCCTGGTGATCCGGTCGGCCCAATGGCGGCTGAGGTATGCGCGGGGTCGGGCCCTGCCCGACGTAGAACACTAGACCCAGTCCCAGATCTCCTTCCTATAAGCTGTTTGTGCATCAAGGGGGACTCCTGAGCATCATGACTCAAGAGCCTAACTGATCACACAGCCCTTCACTCCTTGGTCCGTCCTGGTGATCCGGACGGCCCAACAGTGGCTGAGGTATGCGGGGGGGCGGGCCCGCCGACGTAGGACATAAAGCAAATAGAAAGGAAATCACAGAATTTCAAAGCAAATATTACATGACATATTGTTCCTCTGAAATCAAACGCGAGTTTAACACCTCCATGAGGCATGGTACATATTGCAGAAGCTAAAACAGGAAAGGAGCCACCAGCAGGTTCCCTCGTTACCCTAGACGCTGCCATCGCCTGCAAGAGATGCTTCTTCTCCAACAGCGTCGCCTTCCCCAGCACCACCAACCGGAGTTGCAGGATCAGTAGCACCGCCGATCGGAAGCGCGGGAGTGAAGGCGCGGAACCTCTTCAGCAGGGCCTCCACCTGACCCTTCAGAGCTGCAGTGGCGGCCTCGTAATGCTCGTCTTTCACAGGCTCCAGTAGCTCGTCAAGGTGGGGGGAGGGATCGCGAAGGTGGAGGTGGCTAAAGATGCGCGTCAGCGCGGCTGAGGAGAGAACGCAGGCTTCTTCCTCCGCCATGGGGCCGATGCCGCTCACAACATCCTCCACTGCACCAACCAGGTAAGGAACCAGCTGGTTGGCGCCCTTGTCGTCGGCAACCAGCAGCTCCTCCAAGCCCTTCTCGTAGAGCGACTTCAGCGCCGACCGAGCCTTCTCTTCAAGGAGCTTGAAGGCCGCGCGGTCCTTAGTCAGGACCTTCGCCTTGGCATCAAGATCAGCCTTCTCCGCCTTCAGCTTCTGCTCCAACCCCTCTAGGCGGCTGCGTTCCGTGGCCTGCGCCTTCACCAACTGCTCCAGTTCGGTGTCGTGATCCTTGACGGCGTCCTCTCGGGCTTTCATCTTCTCTTCCTCCGCCTTGTGGCCTTGGGCTTCCTTCGCGTGCTCCCTCCGCTTGGTCTCCAGCTCAGCAGCCAGCAACCAACAGCGGTCCTGTGTAGCCTCGGCCTCCTTCAGCGCCACCTTGCGGGCGGCCACAGCATGGGCAACGTCCTCCCTGTCCTTCTTGGAGTCAGCAGCAGCTTGGCTTAGTGCCACCCAGACGGATGCGTCGGAGTGCTGCCAGCAGAGACCAGTTCTAGGCATCCAGCCACCAGGCGATGGTCAGTGCCCTGAAGGTCTTCTCGCAGCAAGGCTATCGTAGAAAGAGCCCGCTCCAGGACGTCAGGAGAGTTGGAGGAACCTGGGGTCAGCAGTACGGCAGAAGGAGGAGGAAGAGGTGTCGTCACCACCATGGCCTGAGAGGCCAGAGGCTCCTGAGCCTCGGGGACCCCAGCGCCCGAGCCGGACGCTGGCACCTCCAGAGCCGGCGGGGCCTCGGGGGCTGAATCCTCCCGAGGATGCTCCACCCAGTCTCGAGAGGTTGATCGGGCTGGAGAGGCACGACCGCCTGCCCCGCCTTTACTGATGGAGAGGGGTGTGGCCGCAGGAGGCGATCTGGGCTCAAGTAGTACCACCTCACCCTCCCTTCTCCTCTTCGCCGTAGGCGTTGTCTAGTTGCACAACGAAGAAGAAGAGTCAGAAACGAGCAGCGGAAGCGGGAACAAGGCAGGACGAGAACCCTTACTGGTCCACCACAGCATAGTCCCTCCGCTTCGTAAGCTTGAAGCCGGAGAGCTTCCCAGCCCGAGGCACGGGCGTGCCAGCTCACAGAGCAGAAGCAGGGGCAGCAACTGGACCAGAAGCAGCTCCAGGTGGCGGTGAGGTAGGAGCATCATCCAGGAGAGCAGCACCGACCTGCCCTTTGTTGGAACCATGGGCGGCTCCCCCTTCTCCGAGAGGATGTCGTCCTCGCCATTATCGTCAGGCAGGAGGTGGACGATGTCAGCCTTGCGGAAGGGAGAGGTCTCCCCCATCCCCTCGGGGGGCTACCTCTGAGTCGCGCTCCTCCTCCTCCTCCTCCTCCTCGTCCCTGTGGGAATTGCCAGAAGACACGTCCACCATCACCGTCGCCACCGGGACTTCAAAGGGCGCCGGTGGCACTAGGCCGTGCCGGACAAAGGTGGTCATCGATAAGATTTGCACGAGACCACCCCTCGTCAGAATGGGGCATCCCCGTTGGCAACTTCAGCCGTGGGCGGACGCACTTGGCATCCATCATAACCCACTTGCTCCGAAAGCCATTGGCCTTCTTGCCGTCCTTCGAGATTGCGTTGCCTTGCCGGCAGCGACGAAGTTGGCTCACCCCGTGGTGTGGCCGTCATTGATTCGGAGGAAGAAGAAGTGGCGCAGCAGTGCCACAGACGGCATCACCCCGACATACGCCTCGCAGTAGAAGGCAAAGATTGACAAAAGAAGAACGAAGTTGGGATGGAGGTGGAGAGCCTGTAACCCGTAGTGTTGGAGGACCGCGTAGAAGAAGTCGGAGAAGGGGGGGAACGAGGCCGGCGACGATGTTGCTCATGAAGAAGGGGTAGAAGGAGCTCTTCGAAGCCCAGTCGGGGCGATCGGGGATCTTTTGCATTAGGGGTAGTCTTCTTTTATTTTGGTTCCGTAGTCGGACCTTGTTTGTATTCTGGATGTTGTAATGCTATATTTATGTATTGTGTGAAGTGGCGATTGTAAGCCAACTCTGTATCTCTTCTTATTCAGTACATGGGATGTGTAAAGATTACCCCTCTTGCACATGCCTACAATGCGGTTATGCCTCTAAGTCGTGCTCCGACACGTGGGAGATATAGCCGCATCGTGGGTGTTACAAGTTGGTAATCAGAGCCTTCCCGACTTAGGAGCCCC
>NW_024113107.1:0-15656 GCF_003073215.2 Triticum urartu | reverse complement strand
AAGAAAGAGAGGTTTCACATATAAATATACTATCTTGACATCTTTTATAATTGTGAGCACTCATTAAAATATGACATGCTAAAGAGTTGATGTTGGACAAGGAATACAACGTAATGTCTTATGTCTTCTTACATATGAAATAAATTATATTGTCATGGATCATCCAACATGTTGAGCTTGCCTTTCCCCCTCATGCTAGCCAATTTCTTTGCACCAAGTAGAGATACTACTTGTGCTTCCAAATATCCTTGAACCCAGTTTTGCCATGAGAGTCCACCATATCTACCCATGGATTGAATAAGATCCTTCAAGTAAGTTGTCATTGTTGCAAGCAATAAAAATTGCTCTCTAAATATGTATTATTTATTAGTGTGGAGAAAATAAGCTTCATACGATCTTGTGATGTGGAAGAAATAAAAGCGACAGACTGCATAATAAACGTCCATATCACAAGTGGCAATATAAAGTGACGTTCTTTCGCATTAAGATTTTTTTGCATCCAACCATAAAAGCACATGACAACCTCTGCTTCCCTCTGAGAAGGGCCTATCTTTTATTCCTGTCTAATACTTCATACCAGAGTCATGGTGATCTTCACCTTTCCTTTTTACATTTTATCCTTTGGCAAGCACATGTGTTCGAAAGATCCTGATATATATAGCTAATTGGATGTGAGTTTTCATGAACTATTATTGTTGGCATTACCCTTGAGGTAAAAGGTTGGGAGGCAAAACTATAAGCCCCTATTTGTCTCTATGTCTGATTAAAACTTCATACCCATAAGTATTTTATGAGTGTTAGCAATTGTGAAAGACTAAATGATAGTTGAGTATGTGGACTTGCTGAAAATCTCTTATATTGACTCTTTCCGATGTTATGATAAATTGCAATTGCTTCAATGACCGAGATCATAGTTTGTTAGTTTTGAATGAAGTTTATGATTCATACCTGAAACTGTGAACACATTGTTACTTTAGCATAAGAGATCATATGACAATATATATATATATATATGTTGCTGTTCTAAGAATGATCATGATGCCCTCATGTCCGTATTTTATTTTATGGACACCTCTATCTCTAAACATGTGGACATATTTTTCGATTTTGGAATTTCGCTTGAGGAAAACCGAGGTCTAAGCTTAGGGGAGTTGATACGTCCATTTTGCATCATGCTTTTATATCGATATTTATTGCATAATGGGTTGTTATTACACATTATTTCACAATATTTATGCCTATTCTCTCTTATTTTACAATGTTTACATGAAGAGGGGGAATGCCGACAGCTGGAATTCTGGGCTGGAAAAGGAGCAAATATTAGAGACCTATTATGCACATCTCCAAAAGTCCTGAAACTTCACGGGAGCACGTTTCAGAATATATAAAAAAATATTGGGCGAAAGAAGTATCAGAGGGGGGCCGCCCACCGTCCACGAGGGTGGGGGGCGCACCCTACCCCCTGGGCGCGCCTCCTGCCTCGTGGGTCCCCTGGCAGCCCTCTGATGCCCATCTTTGGCTATATGGAGTCTTTCGTCCTGGAAAAAAATCATAAGCAAGCTCATGAGACAAAACTCCGCCGCCACGAGGCGGAACCAATCTAGGGCTCCGGCGGAGCTATTCTGCCGGGGAAACTTCCCTCCGGGAGGGGGAAATCATCACCATCGATCCTCTCATCGGGAGGGGGTCAATATCCATCAACATCTTCACCAGCACCATCTCCTCTCAAACCCAAGTTCATCTCTTGTATCCAATCTTTGTCTCTAAGTCTCAGATTGGTACCTGTGGGTTGCTAGTAGTGTTGATTACTCCTTGTAGTTGATGCTTAGTTGGTTTATTTGGTGGAATATCAAATGTTCAGATCCATTATGCATATTAATACCCCTCTGATTATGAACATGAATATGCTTTCTGAGTAGTTACGTTTGTTCCTGAGGACATGGGAGCAGTCTTGCTATATAAGTAGTCATGTGAATTTGGTATTCGTTCGATATTTTGATGAGATGTATGTTGTCTTTCCTCTAGTGGTATCATGTGAACGTCGACTACATGACACTTCACCATTGTTTGGGCCTAGAGGAAGGCATTGGGAAGTAATAAGTAGATGATGGGTTGCTAGAGTGACAGAAGCTTAAACCTAGTTTATGCGTTTCTTCGTAAGGGGCTGATTTGGATCCATATGTTTCATGCTATGGTTAGGTTTACCTTAATAGTTGTAACGCCCCGAGACCGATGTGCCAGGTGTCCTCCAGTTATTCGTTGTTGTTGCCTGGTCATTGCTTGCATGTCATGCATTACATACATGCCATCATGTGCATTTCATTTGCATACATGTTCGTCTCATGCATCCGAGCATTTTCCCCGTTGTCCGTTTTGCATTCCGGCGCTTCTATCTCCTCCGGTGGTCCTTTCTACCTTCTTTTCGTGTGTGGGGGTTAAACATTTCCGGATTGGACTGAGACTTGCCAAGCGGCCTTGGTTTACTACCGGTAGACCGCCTTGTCAAATTCCATACCATTTGGACTTCGTTTGATACTCCAACGGTTAATCGAGGGACCGAAAAGGCGTCATGTCTGTTGCAGCCCAACACCCCTCCAATTTGGCCCAAAACCCACCTAAACCTCCTCCATCATCTCGGTTGTTCGATCAAGATCGCGTGGCCGAAAACCGCAACTCATTTGGACTCTCCTAGCTCCCTCTACCTATAAATATGTGATCCCCTCCGAAATTCGCGGTGCAAACCCTAACTTGGTCCTCCTCCCGCCGACGGACATGTCCGCCCGGTGGCCGGACACGTCCAGCCGACCCCGCAGCCAATCCGGAGCCGCCACGCGTCCTCTCCGGCTCCTCGCCGCCGCCGGCCCATGCGGCCTGCAGACGGCCTACGGGGCCCAACCGGCACCGCCGCCACCCGCGGAGGACCCCGCGCCGCGCCGCCCGCCGTCTTCTCGCTTCCGGTCGCCGGAGTTCGCGCCGGCCACCGCATCCTTCATCGTACCGCCGCCTGCGCTCGCCGGCCGCCCCGCTCGCTCGTCGCCACCTCGTCGCCGGCGTGGCGCCGCCCGCCACCTCCACGTCGCCCCGCGCCGCCCGCAGCCGCCGCCGGATCTCCTCCTCGCCGGCGTCCAAGCTCACCGGAGCGCGCCGCCTCGCCGCCCCTTCCGGATCCACGCGGGGTGGATCAGATCCACCAGTCCCTTCAACCAAACAGCCTCCTCGCGTCCCGATCCGCTCCGTCCCGCATTGTCTTGAATTGGGAGAAGTGCCACTTTATGGTTAATGAAGGCATTGTCTTGGGGCATAAAATTTCTGAAAGAGGTATTGAAGTTGATAAAGCTAAGGTTGATGCTATTAAAAAGATGCTGTGTCACAAGGACATTAAAGGTATAAGAAGTTTCCTTGGTCATGCTGGTTTTTATAGGAGGTTCATTAAGGACATCTCTAAAATTTCCAGGCCTCTGACTAATCTTTTACAAAAAGATGTTCCTTTTGTCTTTGATGATGATTGTGTAGAAGCATTTGAAATACTTAATAAAGCTTTGATTTCTGCACCTATTGTTCAGCCACCTGATTGGAATTTACCATTTGAAATTATGTGTGATGCTAGTGATTATGTTGTAGGTGTTGTTCTTGGACAAAGAGTTGATAAGAAATTAAATGTTATTCAATATGCTAGTAAAACTCTAGACAATGCCTAGAGAAACTATGCTACTACTGAAAAAGAATTTTTAGTAGTTGTATTTGCTTGTGATAAGTTCAGACCTAATATTGTTGATTCCAAAGTAACTGTTCACACCGATCATGCTGCTATTAAATATCTGATGAAAAAGAAAGATGCTAAACCTAGACTTATTAGATGGGTTCTCTTGCTACAAGAATTTGATTTGCATATTATTGATAGAAAGGGGGCTGAGAACCCTGTTGCAGACAACTTGTCTAGATTAGAGAATGTTCTTGATGACCCACTACCTATTGATGATAGCTTTCCTAATGAACAATTAGCTGTCATAAATGCTTCTCGTACTGCTCCATATTATGCTGATTATGCTAATTACATAGTTGCTAAATTTATACCACCTAGTTTCACATACCAGCAAAAGAAAAAGTTCTTCTATGATTTAAGACATTACTTCTGGGATGACCCACACCTTTATAAAGGAGTAGATGGTGTTATTAGACGTTGTGTACCTGAGCATGAACAGGAATAGATCCTACGCAAGTTTCACTCCGAGGCTTATGGAGGACGCCATGCTGGAGATAGAACTGCACATAAGGTATTGCAATCCGGTTTTTATTGGCCTACTCTCTTCAAGGATGCCCGTAAGTTTGTCTTATCTTGTGATGAATGTCAAAGAATTGGTAATATTAGTAGACGTCAAAAATGCCTATGAATTATTCACTTGTTATTGAACCATTTGATGTTTGGGGCTTTGATTATATGGGACCTTTTTCCTCTAATGGATATACACATATTTTAGTTGCTGTTGATTATGTTACTAAGTGGGTAGAAGCTATTCCAACTAGTAGTGCTGATCATAACACCTCTATTAAGATGCTTAAAGAAGTTATTTTTCTGAGGTTTGGAGTCCCTAGATATTTAATGACTGATGGTGGTTCACATTTTATTCATGGTGCTTTCGTAAAATGCTTGCTAAGTATGATGTTAATCATAGAATTGCATATCCATATCACCCACAGTCTAGTGGTCAATTAGAATTGAGTAATAGAGAGCTTAAATTAATCTTGCAAAAGACTGTTATATAGATCTAGAAAGAATTGGTCCAAGAAAGTTGATGATGTATTATGGGCTTATAGAACTGCATATAAGAATCCTATGGGTATGTCTCCATATAAGATGGTTTATGGAAAAGCATGTCACTTACCTCTTGAACTAGAACATAAGGCATATTGGGCTATTAAAGAGCTCAATTATGATTTCAAACTTGCCGGTGAGAAGGGCCTTTTTGACATTAGCTCACTTGATGAATGGAGAGCTCAGGCCTATGAGAATGCCAAACTGTTTAAAGAGAAGGTTAAAAGATGGCATGACAAAAGGATACAAAAACGTGAGTTTAATGTAGGTGATTATGTATTGTTATACAACTCTCGTTTAAGATTTTTTGTAGGAAAACTTCTCTCTAAATGGGAAGGTCCTTACGTTATCAAGGAGGTCTGTCGTTCTGGTGCCATAAAAATCAAAAACTTCGAAGGCACGGATCCAAGGGTGGTGAACGGTCAAAGAATCAAACATTATATCTCAGGTAATCCTTTGAAACTAATGTTATTGAAACCGTAACCCCGGAGGAATACATAAGGGACACTTTCCAGAACGTTTCAGACTGCGAAAAGGAATAGGTATGTGGTACGGTAAGTAAACCGACTCCAAAACAATTCTAATGGCAATTTTTCTCCGTTTTTAATATTTAAGAAAATAGGAAAATAAGAAGCAGTCCAGTAAGGACACGAGGCTTCCACGAGGGTGGAGGGCGCGCCCTACCCCCCTGGGTGCACCCCCTGCCTCGTGGGCACCTCGTGTGCCCTCTGGACACCGTTTTCTTGCACGATACTTCTTTTGGTCGGTAAAAATTCATTATATAATCTCCCGAAGGTTTTGACCACCGTATCACGCAAATATCTTCTGTCTTTGTTTCGAGCTGTTTTTCTGACAGATCTAGATCACCATGACGTCTTCAAGTGCCCCCAAGGACAAGTTCTTCGAGAAGGTCATCAACCCCTACCTCGCGGAGGTGCTGCAACACCCTCAAACCATTGAGATGCGTGAGGGGTTGCTGCACATCCCATAGTGTTGAGGGACAAACGAAGGATGAGAGACAAGGCTTGAGGCGATGGAGCAACAAGTTTTCAAGTGCCAAGAGATGGTGGAACGTGGACTCAACTCCAATCATATAATGGTCACGGAGTTCACCAACAACCACAAGCTGGATGCCAAGAACATTGGGGAGGCCATCTTCAAGCTTCATGAGAAAATCAAGCGCCTCCAAGCCCAGATCTATGACCTGCAAAACCTAAACTGTGAGTATGAATATAGATTCAAGAGGATGAGTTTGGCTGCAGATTTGAGGATCCTGGAGACTCGATCATCCTTTTACGATGGTGAGCCTATGCCTTGGAAGATGGACGACAAGCCTACATCATCAACAACTCCATCGTCACCACCTCCAAGGAAAGAGACATAAACAGATGGGTACGGGCACTCCCCTTGGCAACTGCCAAGCTTGGGGGAGTGCCCCAGTATCGTATCACCATCACAACTTTTATCTTTACCGTTTTCTTAGTTCGATCCTTTTGGTAATATCTTTATCTTAGTAGAATAAAGTTTTAGTATGATTAGTTTTGAGTTTTTGCTTATGATCCTCTATGTAATCGAGTCCGTGAGCTATATATAATAAAGATTAGTGTTGAGTCAAGGCTTGATTATCCTGCTATGATCTTGAAGGAATTAAAATAAAAAGAAAGAATAAAAAGAATAAAGAGATCATATGATCTTTAGGAGAGTAATTACTCACCATATAAAGAGTATGATTAATAAAGTGTTGAGAGTGACCAAACATAGTTTTGGTCATCTTGCAATTAATAGGAAGTATAAAGAAGAGAGGTTTTCACATATAATATACTATCTTGGACATCTTTTATAATTGTGAAGCACTCATTAAAATGACATGCTAAAGAGTTGATGTTGACAAGGAATTACAACGTAATGTCTTATGTCTTCTTACATATGAAATAAATATTATTTGTCATGGATCATCCAACATGTTGAGCTTGCCTTTCCCCCTCAGCTAGCAATTTCTTTGCACCAAGTAGAGGATACTACTTGTGCTTCCAAATATCCTTGAAACCCAGTTTTGCCATTGAGAGTCCCCACCATATCTACCCATGGATTGATAAGAATCTTCAGTAGTTGTCATTGTTGCAAGCATAAAATTGCTCTCTAATATGTTATTTATTTATTAGTGTGGAGAAAATAAGCTTCATACGATCTTGTGATGTGGAAGAAATAAAAGCGACAGACTGCATAATAAACGTCCATATCACAAGTGGCAATATAAAGTGACGTTCTTTCGCATTAAGATTTTTTTGCATCCAACCATAAAAGCACATGACAACCTCTGCTTCCCTCTGAGAAGGGCCTATCTTTTATTCCTGTCTAATACTTCATACCAGAGTCATGGTGATCTTCACCTTTCCTTTTTACATTTTATCCTTTGGCAAGCACAATGTGTTCGAAAGATCCTGATATATATAGCTAATTGGATGTGAGTTTTCATGAACTATTATTGTTGGCATTACCCTTGAGGTAAAAGGTTGGGAGGCAAAACTATAAGCCCCTATTTGTCTCTATGTCTGATTAAAACTTCATACCCATAAGTATTTTATGAGTGTTAGCAATTGTGAAAGACTAAATGATAGTTGAGTATGTGGACTTGCTGAAAATCTCTTATATTGACTCTTTCCGATGTTATGATAAATTGCAATTGCTTCAATGACCGAGATCATAGTTTGTTAGTTTTGAATGAAGTTTATGATTCATACCTGAAACTGTGAACACATTGTTACTTTAGCATAAGAGATCATATGACAATATAATATATATATATGTTGCTGTTCTAAGAATGATCATGATGCCCTCATGTCCGTATTTTATTTTATGGACACCTCTATCTCTAAACATGTGGACATATTTTTCGATTTTGGATTTCGCTTGAGGAAAACCGAGGTCTAAGCTTAGGGGAGTTGATACGTCCATTTTGCATCATGCTTTTATATCGATATTTATTGCATAATGGGTTGTTATTACACATTATTTCACAATATTTATGCCTATTCTCTCTTATTTTACAATGTTTACATGAAGAGGGGGAATGCCGACAGCTGGAATTCTGGGCTGGAAAAGGAGCAAATATTAGAGACCTATTATGCACATCTCCAAAAGTCCTGAAACTTCACGGGAGCACGTTTCAGAATATATAAAAAAATATTGGGCGAAAGAAGTATCAGAGGGGGGCCGCCCACCGTCCACGAGGGTGGGGGCGCACCCTACCCCCTGGGCGCGCCTCCTGCCTCGTGGGTCCCCTGGCAGCCCTCTGATGCCCATCTTTGGCTATATGGAGTCTTTCGTCCTGGAAAAAAATCATAAGCAAGCTCATGAGACAAAACTCCGCCGCCACGAGGCGGAACCAATCTAGGGCTCCGGCGGAGCTATTCTGCCGGGGAAACTTCCCTCCGGGAGGGGGAAATCATCACCATCGATCCTCTCATCGGGAGGGGGTCAATATCCATCAACATCTTCACCAGCACCATCTCCTCTCAAACCCAAGTTCATCTCTTGTATCCAATCTTTGTCTCTAAGTCTCAGATTGGTACCTGTGGGTTGCTAGTAGTGTTGATTACTCCTTGTAGTTGATGCTAGTTGGTTTATTTGGTGGAATATCAAATGTTCAGATCCATTATGCATATTAATACCCCTCTGATTATGAACATGAATATGCTTTCTGAGTAGTTACGTTTGTTCCTGAGGACATGGGAGCAGTCTTGCTATAAGTAGTCATGTTGAATTTGGTATTCTTTCGATATTGATGAGATGTATGTTGTTTCCTCTAGTGGTATCATGTGAACGTCGACTACATGACACTTCACCATTGTTTGGGCCTAGAGGAAGGCATGGGAGTAATAAGTAGATGATGGTTGCTAGAGTGACAAGGCTTAAACCCTAGTTTATGCGTTTCTTCGTAAGGCTGATTTGGATCCATATGTTTCATGCTATGGTTAGGTTTACCTAATAGTGTAACGCCGAGACCGATGTGCCAGGTGTCCTCCAGTTATTCGTTGTTGTTGCTGGTCATTGCTTGCGTGTCATGCATATACATATCATGCCATCATGTGCATTTCATTTGCATTACATGTTCGTCTCATGCATCCGAGCATTTTCCCCGTTGTCCGTTTTTGCATTCCGGCGCTTCTATCTCCTCCGGTGGTCCTTTCTACCTTCTTTTCGTGTGTGGGGTTAAACATTTCCGGATTGGACTGAGACTTGCCAAGCGGCCTGGTTACTACCGGTAGACCGCTGTCAAATTCGTACCATTTGACTTTTTGATACTCCAACGGTTAATCGAGGGACCGAAAAGGCGTCATGTCTGTTGCAGCCCAACCCCCTCCAATTTGGCCCAAAACCCACTAAACCTCCTCCATCATCTCGGTTGTTCGATCAGATCGCGTGGCCGAAAAACCGCAACTCATTTGGACTCTCCTAGCTCCCTCTACCTATAAATATGTGATCCCCTCCGAAATTCGCGGTGCAAACCTAACTTGGTCCTCCTCCGCCGACGGACATGTCCGCCCGGTGGCCGGACAACGTCCAGCCGACCCCGCAGCCAATCCGGAGCCGCCACGCGTCCTCTCCGGGCTCCTCGCCGCCGCCGGCCCATGCGGCCTGCAGACGGCCTACGGGGCCCAACCGGCACCGCCGCCACCCGCGGAGGACCCCGCGCCGCGCCGCCCGCCGTCTTCTCGCTTCCGGTCGCCGGAGTTCGCGCCGGCCACCGCATCCTTCATCGTACCGCCGCCTGCGCTCGCCGGCCGCCCCGCTCGCTCGTCGCCACCTCGTCGCCGGCGTGGCGCCGCCCGCCACCTCCACGTCGCCCCGCGCCGCCCGCAGCCGCCGCCGGATCTCCTCCTCGCCGGCGTCCAAGCTCACCGGAGCGCGCCGCCTCGCCGCCCCTTCCGGATCCACGCGGGGTGGATCAGATCCACCAGTCCCTTCAACCAAACAGCCTCCTCGCGTCCCGATCCGCTCCGTCCCGCATTGTCTTGAATTGGGAGAAGTGCCACTTTATGGTTAATGAAGGCATTGTCTTGGGGCATAAAATTTCTGAAAGAGGTATTGAAGTTGATAAAGCTAAGGTTGATGCTATTGAAAAGATGCTGTGTCACAAGGACATTAAACGTATAAGAAGTTTCCTTGGTCATGCTGGTTTTTATAGGAGGTTCATTAAGGACATCTCTAAAATTTCCAGGCCTCTGACTAATCTTTTACAAAAAGATGTTCCTTTTGTCTTTGATGATGATTGTGTAGAAGCATTTGAAATACTTAATAAAGCTTTGATTTCTGCACCTATTGTTCAGCCACCTGATTGGAATTTACCATTTGAAATTATGTGTGATGCTAGTGATTATGTTGTAGGTGTTGTTCTTGGACAAAGAGTTGATAAGAAATTAAATGTTATTCAATATGCTAGTAAAACTCTAGACAATGCCTAGAGAAACTATGCTACTACTGAAAAAGAATTTTTAGTAGTTGTATTTGCTTGTGATAAGTTCAGACCTAATATTGTTGATTCCAAAGTAACTGTTCACACCGATCATGCTGCTATTAAATATCTGATGAAAAAGAAAGATGCTAAACCTAGACTTATTAGATGGGTTCTCTTGCTACAAGAATTTGATTTGCATATTATTGATAGAAAGGGGGCTGAGAACCCTGTTGCAGACAACTTGTCTAGATTAGAGAATGTTCTTGATGACCCACTACCTATTGATGATAGCTTTCCTAATGAACAATTAGCTGTCATAAATGCTTCTCGTACTGCTCCATATTATGCTGATTATGCTAATTACATAGTTGCTAAATTTATACCACCTAGTTTCACATACCAGCAAAAGAAAAAGTTCTTCTATGATTTAAGACATTACTTCTGGGATGACCCACACCTTTATAAAGGAGTAGATGGTGTTATTAGACGTTGTGTACCTGAGCATGAACAGGAATAGATCCTACGCAAGTTTCACTCCGAGGCTTATGGAGGACGCCATGCTGGAGATAGAACTGCACATAAGGTATTGCAATCCGGTTTTTATTGGCCTACTCTCTTCAAGGATGCCCGTAAGTTTGTCTTCTATCTTGTGATGAATGTCAAAGAATTGGTAATATTAGTAGACGTCAAGAAATGCCTATGAATTATTCACTTGTTATTGAACCATTTGATGTTTGGGGCTTTGATTATATGGGACCGTTTCCTTCCTCTAATGGGTATACACATATTTTAGTTGCTGTTGATTATGTTACTAAGTGGGTAGAAGCTATTCCAACTAGTAGTGCTGATCATAACACCTCTATTAAGATGCTTAAAGAAGTTATTTTTCTGAGGTTTGGAGTCCCTAGATATTTAATGACTGATGGTGGTTCACATTTTATTCATGGTGCTTTTCGTAAAATGCTTGCTAAGTATGATGTTAATCATAGAATTGCATATCCATATCACCCACAGTCTAGTGGTCAATTAGAATTGAGTAATAGAGAGCTTAAATTAATCTTGCAAAAGACTGTTAATAGATCTAGAAAGAATTGGTCCAAGAAAGTTGATGATGTATTATGGGCTTATAGAACTGCATATAAGAATCCTATGGGTATGTCTCCATATAATGGTTTATGGAAAAGCATGTCACTTACTCTTGAACTAGAACATAAGGCATATTGGGCTATTAAAGAGCTCAATTATGATTTCAAACTTGCCGGTGAGAAGGGCCTTTTTGACATTAGCTCACTTGATGAATGGAGAGCTCAGGCCTATGAGAATGCCAAACTGTTTAAAGAGAAGGTTAAAAGATGGCATGACAAAAGGATACAAAAACGTGAGTTTAATGTAGGTGATTATGTATTGTTATACAACTCTCGTTTAAGATTTTTTGTAGGAAAACTTCTCTCTAAATGGGAAGGTCCTTACGTTATCAAGGAGGTCTGTCGTTCTGGTGCCATAAAAATCAAAAACTTCGAAGGCACGGATCCAAGGGTGGTGAACGGTCAAAGAATCAAACATTATATCTCAGGAATCCTTGAAACTAATGTATTGAAACCGTAACCCCGGAGGAATACATAAGGGACACTTTCCAGAACGTTTCAGACTGCGAAAAGGAATAGGTATGTGGTACGGTAAGTAAACCGACTCCAAAACAATTCTAATGGCAATTTTTCTCCGTTTTTAATATTTAAGAAAATAGGAAAATAAGAAGCAGTCCAGTAAGGACACGAGGCTTCCACGAGGGTGGAGGGCGCGCCCTACCCCCTGGGTGCACCCCCTGCCTCGTGGGCACCTCGTGTGCCCTCTGGACACCGTTTTCTTGCACGATACTTCTTTTGGTCGGTAAAAATTCATTATATAATCTCCCGAAGGTTTTGACCACCGTATCACGCAAATATCTTCTGTCTTTGTTTCGAGCTGTTTTTCTGACAGATCTAGATCACCATGACGTCTTCAAGTGCCCCCAAGGACAAGTTCTTCGAGAAGGTCATCAACCCCTACCTCGCGGAGGTGCTGCAACACCCTCAAACCATTGAGATGCGTGAGGGGTTGCTGCACATCCATATGTTGAGGGACAAACGAGGACTGGAAGCATGGAGACAAGGCTTGAGGCGATGGAGCAACAAGTTTTCAAGTGCCAAGAGATGGTGGAACGTGGACTCAACTCCAATCATATAATGGTCACGGAGTTCACCAACAACCACAAGCTGGATGCCAAGAACATTGGGGAGGCCATCTTCAAGCTTCATGAGAAAATCAAGCGCCTCCAAGCCCAGATCTATGACCTGCAAAACCTAAACTGTGAGTATGAATATAGATTCAAGAGGATGAGTTTGGCTGCAGATTTGAGGATCCTGGAGACTCGATCACCCTTTTACGATGGTGAGCCTATGCCTTGGAAGATGGACGACAAGCCTACGTCATCAACAACTCCATCGTCACCACCTCCAAGGAAAGAGACATAAACAGATGGGTCGGGCACTCCCCTTGGCAACTGCCAAGCTTGGGGGAGTGCCCCGGTATCGTATCACCATCACAACTTTTATCTTTACCGTTTTCTTAGTTCGATCCTTTTGGTAATATCTTATCTAGTAGAATAAAGTTTTAGTATGATCTAGTTTTGAGTTTTGCTTTATGATCCTTCTATGTAATCGAGTCCGTGAGCTATATATAATAAAGATTAGTGTTGAGTCAAGGGCTTGATTATTGCTATGATCTTGAGGGAATAAATAAAAGAGAAAGAATAAAAAGAAATAAAGAGATCATATGGATCTTATGGAGAGTAATTACTTCACATATAAAGAGTATGATTAATAAAAGTTGTTGAGAGTTGACAAACATAGTTTTGGTCATCTTTGCAATTAATAGGAAGTAATAAAGAAAGAGAGGTTTTCACATATAAATATACTATCTTGGACATCTTTTATAATTGTGAGCACTCATTAAAATATGACATGCTAAAGAGTTGATGTTGGACAAGGAATACAACGTAATGTCTTATGTCTTCTTACATATGAAATAAATTATATTGTCATGGATCATCCAACATGTTGAGCTTGCCTTTCCCCCTCATGCTAGCCAATTTCTTTGCACCAAGTAGAGATACTACTTGTGCTTCCAAATATCCTTGAACCCAGTTTTGCCATGAGAGTCCACCATATCTACCCATGGATTGAATAAGATCCTTCAAGTAAGTTGTCATTGTTGCAAGCAATAAAAATTGCTCTCTAAATATGTATTATTTATTAGTGTGGAGAAAATAAGCTTCATACGATCTTGTGATGTGGAAGAAATAAAAGCGACAGACTGCATAATAAACGTCCATATCACAAGTGGCAATATAAAGTGACGTTCTTTCGCATTAAGATTTTTTTGCATCCAACCATAAAAGCACATGACAACCTCTGCTTCCCTCTGAGAAGGGCCTATCTTTTATTCCTGTCTAATACTTCATACCAGAGTCATGGTGATCTTCACCTTTCCTTTTTACATTTTATCCTTTGGCAAGCACAATGTGTTCGAAAGATCCTGATATATATAGCTAATTGGATGTGAGTTTTCATGAACTATTATTGTTGGCATTACCCTTGAGGTAAAAGGTTGGGAGGCAAAACTATAAGCCCCTATTTGTCTCTATGTCTGATTAAAACTTCATACCCATAAGTATTTTATGAGTGTTAGCAATTGTGAAAGACTAAATGATAGTTGAGTATGTGGACTTGCTGAAAATCTCTTATATTGACTCTTTCCGATGTTATGATAAATTGCAATTGCTTCAATGACCGAGATCATAGTTTGTTAGTTTTGAATGAAGTTTATGATTCATACCTGAAACTGTGAACACATTGTTACTTTAGCATAAGAGATCATATGACAATATATATATATATGTTGCTGTTCTAAGAATGATCATGATGCCCTCATGTCCGTATTTTATTTTATGGACACCTCTATCTCTAAACATGTGGACATATTTTTCGATTTTGGATTTCGCTTGAGGAAAACCGAGGTCTAAGCTTAGGGGAGTTGATACGTCCATTTTGCATCATGCTTTTATATCGATATTTATTGCATATGGGTTTATTACACATTATGTCACAATACTTATGCCTATTCTCTCTTATTTTACAATGTTTACATGAAGAGGGGAATGCCGACAGCTGGAATTCTGGGCTGGAAAAGGAGCAAATATTAGAGACCTATTCTGCACCTCCAAAAGTCCTGAAACTTCACGGAGCACGTTTTCAGAATATATAAAAAAATATTGGGCGAAAGAAGTATCAGAGGGGGGCCGCCCACCGTCCACGAGGGTGGGGGGCGCACCCTACCCCCTGGGCGCGCCTCCTGCCTCGTGGGTCCCCTGGCAGCCCTCTGATGCCCATCTTTGGCTATATGGAGTCTTTCGTCCTGGAAAAAAATCATAAGCAAGCTCATGAGACAAAACTCCGCCGCCACGAGGCGGAACCAATCTAGGGCTCCGGCGGAGCTATTCTGCCGGGGAAACTTCCCTCCGGGAGGGGGAAATCATCACCATCGATCCTCTCATCGGGAGGGGGTCAATATCCATCAACATCTTCACCAGCACCATCTCCTCTCAAACCCAAGTTCATCTCTTGTATCCAATCTTTGTCTCTAAGTCTCAGATTGGTACCTGTGGGTTGCTAGTAGTGTTGATTACTCCTTGTAGTTGATGCTAGTTGGTTTATTGTGGAAGATCATATGTTCAGATCCATTATGCATATTAATACCCCTCTGATTATGAACATGAATATGCTTTCTGAGTAGTTACGTTTGTTCCTGAGGACATGGGAGAAGTCTTGCTATAAGTAGTCATGTGAATTTGGTATTCGTTCGATATTTTGATGAGATGTATGTTGTCTTCCTCTAGTGGTATCATGTGAACGTCGACTACATGACACTTCACCATTGTTTGGGCCTAGAGGAAGGCATTGGGAAGTAATAAGTAGATGATGGGTTGCTAGAGTGACAGAAGCTTAAACCCTAGTTTATGCGTTTCTTCGTAAGGGGCTGATTTGGATCCATATGTTTCATGCTATGGTTAGGTTTACCTTAATAGTTGTAACGCCCCGAGACCGATGTGCCAGGTGTCCTCCAGTTATTCGTTGTTGTTGCCTGGTCATTGCTTGCGTGTCATGCATTACATATCATGCCATCATGTGCATTTCATTTGCATACATGTTCGTCTCATGCATCCGAGCATTTTCCCCGTTGTCCGTTTTGCATTCCGGCGCTTCTATCTCCTCCGGTGGTCCTTTCTACCTTCTTTTCGTGTGTGGGGGTTAAACATTTCCGGATTGGACTGAGACTTGCCAAGCGGCC
>NW_024113106.1:0-9468 GCF_003073215.2 Triticum urartu | reverse complement strand
GGAGCCCGGCGGAAAAATGAAGCGGCGGACGCTTTAAGCCGGCTGGGCTCTCAGCGCAAACCGTCCCGCCCAATGTTTTTCTGGATGTGCTGCACAACCCGTCGGTCAAGATCCCTGGTGAAGCGGATTTGGCTATTCCTGATCCGGAGGCTCAATTGGTGGCAGCTCTTCATGTTATTCCGGATTGGACGCTTCCTTACCTGGCGTACAAGAACCGGGGCGAGTTGCCAGAGGATGAGATTCTGGCCCGGCAGATAATCCACGATCCATGGCTATCATCAACGCGAGTTGCATCATTGCAGTGTATCAGGAGCTTTTCAACGCTGCGTGTCTCCTGAAGAAGGCCGTGAAATTTTGCGTGAGATCCACGAAGGAGATTGTGGTCACCACGCCGGTTCAAAATCTGGTGGCTAAAGCGTTTCGCCATGGCTTCTATTGGTTAACTGCTCATGCTGATGCGGAGGATCTGGTCAGACGATGTGATGGTTGCCAAAGTTTTCAAGACGTGCTCATGTCGGCTCAAGAATTGAGAATGATTCCAATTACTTGGCCGTTTGCGACTTGGGGGCTGGATATGGTTGGGCCTTTCAAAAGGTCCAAAGATAAGAAGACCCACCTCCTGGTGGCGGTTGACAAGTTTACAAAGTGGGTGGAGGCAGAACCTGTTAGCAAGTGTGATGCGGCCACGGCGGTTCAGTTCATCAAAAAGGTGATTTTCCGGTTTGGCTTTTCCGCACAGTATTCACAGATAATGGTACCAATTTGTCCAAAGGTGCCATGAAGGAGTTCTGCGAACGGGAGCACATCCGGCTCGACGTTTCATCAGTGGCACACCCACAGTCCAATGGTCAAGCAGAAAGAGCTAATCAAGAGATCTTGAGAGGCATCAAGCCCCGGCTCATGGTTCCTTTGCAGAGAACGCCGGGTTGTTGGGTAGAAGAATTACCATCTGTGTTATGGAGCATCAATACAACACCCAACAGATCAACAGGATACACACCGTTCTTCATGGTTTATGGAGCGGAGGCGGTTCTCCCCAGTGATATCCGTCATGATTCACCTCGTGACGGCTTATATTGAAGCGGACAACGAGACAGCACGGCAAGATGCTTTGGACCGGTTGGATGAAGAGCGTGACATCGCAGCCGCCCGATCGGCGATTTACCAGCAGGATCTTCGTCGTTATCACAGTCGCCGAGTCAGAACCAGAACCTTTCAGGAAGGAGATTTGGTGCTTCGGCTCATCCAAGATCAGACTGATATGCATAAGCTATCCCCACCTTGGGAGGGGCCTTTCGTGGTCAGCAAGAATCTGCACAACGGGTCGTACTATCTGATCGATATTCGAGAGCATAAAGACTCACGCACATCAGAGGAGGAGACCAACAGGCCGTGGAACATAGCTCATCTTCGCCTTACTATACCTGAGCCATTGGCTATACTTATGTACATATTACGACAATGTATATATTATGATTAAATATAATAAACCGGAACCTCAGCTAAAGCGGGGTATCTGTTCTTTTACATCATGTGAGGTTACACGGAGTTGCTAAAGCGGCCTCCGGTTTACCCCTTGAGTTCGCTTTTAAAAAGCATCATGTTATATCACTTGGGGGATTGGTCGTGTCCGAACCAATACCATGCCTCTTGATAGGCGAGAGCCACCAGATCACTTGGGGACTTGGTCATGTCTGAACCAGTCATGCCTCTTGATCGGCCTAAGGCCACAGAATCACTTGGGGGCTTGGTCGAACCCGAACCATGACCATGCCATTTGGTCGGCATAAATGCCACGGTTTCATTTGGGGACCTGGCTGACTAGAACCATAGTTACACCTAACGGGAGCTTGGTCGTGTTTGGCCATGGTAACGCCATTTGATCAGCTCAAATAAACCTTTTTTGCAAACGTTTTTGTCATTGCATTTGTTTCACACTTTTCTTTGAAGGGGGGTTTTTGCTTTTATTGCGTTTTTTAAACCGACAAAGTTTTTTAACCATCAATTGACGGAACACAGTTCACGTCAATCCGGAGACTATTTGCCCGGTTTGATCCTTGTTGTTAACATCCTCTTATGGAGTAACACGGTGTTTATTATAACCCGGCACGGTTTACCAGGTAAACCAGCGTCATATATATACAGGAGCTGTTATCTCCTCCAACAGTGTGGGTTTGCAAAACTCCGCTTCAAGATTGGCCAAGCCAACTTCATGCTCAACGATGGCAGGTATTATGTATCTCAAAAATTTGGTATATACTTAAGAATTTTTGGATGTTTTGACTTCATATATGCAGACATCATATTCCGCCGGACGGTACAACCACGGTGGCACTTGAAGAGTTTTTTATTGCAGAAAGTGCTTTGGAAAGTTCATCACCACAGGAAGAACAAATTATGCACGAAGGCATATCAACATCAAAAGTAACAGCTAGTCTATTACAAGGCAACATGGTGCCCATAATGATATCATTGTTTTTCGCAAAGGAGAGGCAGTTTCAAAACCGGCTTCCGGTTCAAGCTTGGTCACCACCCTGCCTTGATGGTTGTGGGTCATCATGCACCGCTTCAGCCTCCGTTTCTCTACCCAGTGGCTGGAAATCAACAGTTGTCCAGTCGATTCCCCTTAATGCTTGAAAAACAGCTTCATCATGGATCAGCAATGACGGGTCAATATCGGGAGCGTAAGTGTGCTTACGGATTGGAGGGATAAGATTTTCCGACTCATGAATTGGGGCAGCTATTCGCTTGTTCTGATTATCATATTGAGCTTGATAACGAGACAAGTCTGCTTCTTCAGCCAGTTGACAAGCTAGCGGACGCACCTCCCCCGGTTTATTGCTCGCAGATCCGCTTCACTAAACTCTGACCCGTCTTCCTTCAAGCTGGGATAGCCCTGAGCCGCTTCAATAGGATCAAAATCCGGCACCCATGATTTTGCCCGCATTAAGGCATTGATCGCACCGGTTCGAGTAGCAGATTTCTTTAGCTCTTCAACCCGGGCAGGAAGCACCGGCAGTTTCATCAGGGTATCTTGAATCAAAGTGGGCGCCGGTTTGTTGTGAGATGCGGTACAGATGATCCGCTGTGCACCAGTATACAGCTGTTCGACCAACGTGTAGACGGCTTTCAATTTTTTCCGCACATCTGACCCCAAGTGACCCGTGCGTGTCCCAAAAATATCATAAGGGTTAAACCGGCAGCTCTGTAAGAAGGCCGAGTCAATTCAGAAGTCAAAATGGTTTACCAAAGATAGCAGTGGTCATAGTATGCACGTGCCGCTTTATACTGGTCAGTTCATCCGCCACCGGTTTTAGTGTAGCCTCGGCATCTTCTGCTCGTTTGATTAAAGTGGACTTTTCAGTGGCCCAATCCACCTGCTTCTTCTTGAAGTTCTTCTTAAGCTGCTCCATGGCGCTTAAAACGCTGGCTAATTCCTCTTTTGCTTTGGAGGTTTCAGCTTGTTGGGTTTTCAGGTTTTCTTGGAGGTCGGCGATTTGGTTTTCTTTCGTCTTCAGCTCGGCCTGCATGCAGACAGTTATATGCTTCAACAAAACGGTACAAGGATTGAAGTACCAACCACATAACAAGTTATGCACTTGGCACTTGGGGGCTAATGCATATTCGATCTTCATCTTTCAATTGCTTACAAAGTCCCAAGATCAATACAAGTATTCAACTTGACTTGGGGGCTAATGGCTATTTGCTCGTAATATATTCTGATGCGGCAATTTCAATTACTTAAAGTACCGGTTTAACTACGCTAAGTTGAACCGGCCCTTGGGGGCTACATCAGCGAATTTCAAAGCATCAAGATTTATATTAGTAAGTCCCGGTTTGAAAGAATATTACAAACCGGCCCTTGGGGGCTAGGAGAGTCAGCAAGAATGGAAGCATACAAGCAGGAAGGAGCATATGGAAGTTACCTCATATTTATCTTTCATCATATTAACCAGACCGGCTTCATAGTCGACGGCTGGTATACAGCCGGTTCAGATAGCCGGAATGGATATCTTGGGCGTTCAGAGCAGTAAGTCGTCAGATCAGCGTTCCACTTGCCTTTGCCAAAAGCAGCAAATTCTTCCTTGGCAGAATGTTTGGATAAAGCGACAGGATTGCTTGGCTCAGTATGGCCAGTGCCAGTAATGACAACCTCATCATCCTTGGTACCGCCGGTTTGCACTGGAGCTGTTGGCTTGTCAGTAGTTTTGCTGGACCGGTGGAGCTTTCAATCCGGATGGAGCCTGTGGGCTGATTGACAGGACCTGAGGCATCAGTAGGTCTCTCTTCAGCAATAAGATCGTCGTCTTGCTGCGGTGGATCGTTGGGTATATCCTCAGGAATAGCCGCTTCAAGATCGGGTGTCTTGCCTGGCTCAAGAACGGCATCTTCTTCGGCCGCTTTGTCCAGGCGGGCCTTCTTGCTTGGCCTAGGTTTGGCCCTGAGAAGAATAACAAAATCAAATACAGCATATGTTCTAAGGATGTACTGCAAATATCACAATAAGTATAGCTTACCCAAGCACCGTTTTGAGCGGTGGGAGCTGAGTAGCCGATGACTCGCCAGAAGATGAGTGGGAAGTAACCTGGTAATCGGAGTCAGACGGATTAAGAGGTTGACGAAAGCAGCCCGCTTTAGGACAAGCACTGACAAGCAAATTAGAGACCTCTGAATGGCGTTTCCGAACCGGACTGTTCGGTAAACCGGCGGAGGTAACTACCTGGCCGCTGTGCCGGGTTGTGCGACGAGCTTCGTGTTGTTGGGTCTTCATAAGAAATTTAGGATCCAAATAAGCAAGAGGATGAGAAAATTTAACTTTCCGGTTTGCCTGACGGATTTTTTGTGAAGGCAAAGTTTCTGAATCGGAAGAGAGAATAATTACCTCTGCAACATCCGCGTGGCTGGCTTCGGCATCATCCTGACAAATATCATCATCAATAAGACGCATGAAAAATAAACCAAGTGAGTCAAGCTCTACCTCAAAGTCCGGATTATCCACATCATCATCAGGGGCCGGATTAGAAGATGTCGTGGTTCTCTTCCCGTGGGCAGTCTTCTTCACAGCTTTAGTCTTTTGCCGAGTTGCTCGTTCTGGTTTGTCTGGTTTTTCTGGTTTCTCCTGCGGCAGTTTTTTGCTCCAAAACGGATCATTGCCCTGATTACACATACACTGATATTAAACAATGACCAGACATATCAATAACAGATTCAGCAAAGAGAAAAATCAAAGTCTTACAGCTGGCGGTTTGTTGGTGGCACAGAAGGGAAGCAGGCCGGTTCTAGCACAGACGTGTTCCGGTTCATTCAGCATCTTATTCACAGCCTCTGTGATTTCTTCATCGGAGAGCTGGATTTTTGAATGTCGCAGTGGGTCATCAACACTATTAGTATACTCGCACATCAAACCGAAGCGCTGACTAAGGGGCAGTATGCTCCATGATATCCAACAGCGAGCGAGATCAACCCATGTTAAACCGTTGGCCATAAAGACTCTGAGCTTTGACAATTGGGGAGCATATTTTCTTCTCTCCTGGGCAGTCAATCTTTGAGGAAAAGGGTGTGTATTGCTAAGCCGCTCCGGACGAAAGCCAGGCAAGGGATTCTCACCAGCAGGGGAGGTGTCTTTACAGTAGAACCATGTCTGATTCCACTCTTTGGGGTGGCTGTGCAGCTTGGCGTGAGGGTATGTGACCTCTTTCCTTTTCTGAATCGCGACGCCACCCAACTCCGTATTAGAGCCATCAGTAAACTCAGTACGGTGGTTTAAATGGAAAAGGTCTCTGAACAATTCCACCGTGGGCTCATCTTGAAAGAACACCTCACAGAGCACTTGGAAGTGACACATATTTGTAACAGAGTTGGGGCCAGTGTCTTGTGGATGAAGTTGGAAATCGGCTAAAACATCCCGGTAAAATTTAGAACCGGGCGGCTTAAAGCCCCGGGCTAAGTGATCTACGAAAACAACAACCTCTCCTTCTCGAGGTGTGGGAGGGCATTCTTGGCCAGGACCCCTCCAATGGATGGTATCTTTGCTGCCTAAAGCGCCAATCAGGACTAAATCGTCCAGTTGAGCCTCTGTGACGCGAGAAGGAACCCAATTGCACTCATACACTTGCTTGGCCATGATGGAATCTACAAGGTAGAAGATCCCGGTTCAAAAATGCATTTGATCAAGATACATTGGTATGGGCACAGTTAAACCAGAGACAAAACTATCTGAACTAGAGTTTTATGAAGCAACAAGCATCTGGCGGTTCAATAAGGGGACTAATGGCACATACCGGTTTGGAAAAAATTTCTATAAGGTTAAACCGCCTGATCTAAGCATTGCAGATGGACAAGTACACAGAAACAGGTTTCACAAGATTTCCTTATAGCATTGGATCTGAAGCAAGTTCAGAAAAGAGATTAAATACTTAGAGGTTCAAAGGAGCAGTACCGAACCAATGAGCAAAACGTTCATATAGATCTATGGTTTTGAGATGCATAAGTGAAGGCGAAGGTCAAACAACTATCATTGCACAGAATAAAGATTTGCGGATTCATCTAAAGATCTATCGCATGAGCAAGAGGCAGACGATGAATACTGAAGAACTGTGAAACCCTAAAACAGATCTGCGGGAAAGGATAGAAGGTTTACCGGAGCTGAGGAAGACGCGGAAGGTTGCCGCGATGCTCTGGTGCGCCCAGGTTGATGCAGCGGCCAAGGTTGAGGCAGAGGTCGACGGTGGCGGCGGAGCTCTGAAGCCGGGCGATGCGAGGAAGACGAAGCAGAAGGGGAAGAAGGGAAAGAGAAAGGAAATGACCCTTCGGTCCTATTTATAAGGCAAAAAGACATGTGTCAGGCGCGACAATCAAGGGGCCACGAAACGGAGCTGTCGCCTCGATTTCCGCAGATATATTAAAAAGAAGCATAATGGATATCTTCGTTATGACAGGTGACGTCACTCCGGTTTACAGTAATCAGAGAAGATGACATCATGGCGGTTTACCAATTTATGAGAAGACGTTGAAGATGAAGTTTTTGTTAAAGGATTGACATGAACCCGTTCAAATCAATCTGGGGCCTAATGTTGGGGATATTACTGCTGGGCGTAAACCGGCCTATCTGGGCCGGGTCAACTTCATCAGTAGTTCCAGAAGTGATAAAGCCCAAGAAGGCAGATGAGGGCCTAAGGCCCGTAGCCGGTTCAAGACTTGTAGCTGTAAACCGGAATTTGTATATAAACTTGTATTGTAAGTTAGGAATAAGGAGAGACCAACCCGGATACGAATATCGACCGGTGTTGGGACTCTGTGAACTCGACGGGTGTCACCCGTGTATATAAGGGAGACGACCCGGCGGCGGTTCAGAAGACAACAACTCGAGACATAGGCGAAGCTTGTTTGCTCCCTAGTCATCGAAACCCCATCAATTCCATCACAACTAGACGTAGGCTTTTACCTTCATCGAAGGGGCCGAACTAGTATAAACTCTCTTGCCCTGTGTCGCTTTAACCCCTTCAAGCTAACCCGCGATGGCTCCACGACTAAGTCCTTCTCTAGGACATCTGCCGTGACAAAACACGACAATCAACTCTTTAGCATATCAATATTTTAATGAGTGCTCACAATCATAAAAGATGTCCAAGATAGTATATTTATATGTGAAGACCTCTCTTTCTTTATTACTTCCTATTAATTGCAACGATGACCAAAACTATGTTTGTCAACTCTCAACAACTTTTATTCATCATACTTTTATATGTGAGCTCATTACTCTCCATAAGATCCATATGATCTCTTTTATTTCTTATTCTTTTCTCTTTTCTTTTATTCACTCAAGATCATGGCAAAATAATCAAGCCCTTGACTCAACACTAATCTTTATTATATAGCTCACGGACTCGATTACATAGAGGGATCATAAAGCAAAACTCAAAACTAGATCATACTAAAACTTTATTCTACTAGATCAAAGATATTATCAAAAGGATCGAACTAAGAAAAACGGTAAAGATAAGTGATGGTGATACGATACCGGGCACTCCCCCAAGCTTGGCAGTTGCCAAGGGGAGTGCCCATACCCATGTGATTATGTCTCCTTTCGGGGATGGTGATGTGATATTCTTGGCGATGATGCCCCTCAGGATACGATTCTCCTCCTCGAGCTTATTGACTTGCTGCTTGAGGTCCATTATTTCCTTTCGAAGTTTTCCTGTAACAGCCAAAGCTCCCTGCACCCAAGGGTGTTGCATAGCTGCGGGAGAACAAGTGACACTCTTTTTCATATTTCATAAGAAAGAAATCTAACATTGGAAGGGATAACCGAGTTTGGGATAGCCGAGCTCTGTAGTTCCCCCATTGTGAATCCAGCTCGGAAGCGAGAAGTGACTTCTTGATCCTCCTCCATGGCATCTATCCTCTTCAAATCAGCCTCCATCTCTTCCTCCGTTGCTGGCCCAAAGTGGTCAACATTGTTGTTTGTCATTGATCTCGGTGCCGGATGAGACACGGCTCTCCCGACTGACTCTTGCGAAGACATCTTGCTCTAATCTGCAGCAGCACACTCGAAACACAAACAGAGGATAATTGCGTGATACGGGAGTCAAAACCTCGGGAGATTATATAATGAATTTTTACCGACCAAAATACGATACGTACGTGCAAGAAAACGGAGTCCGGAGAGCACACGAGGTGCCCACGAGGCAGGGGCGCGCCCAGGGGGTAGGGCGCGCCCTCCACCCTCGTGGAGCCCTCGTGTCCTTCCGGACTGCTTCTTATTTTTCTATTTTTCTAAATATTCCAAAAGAGAAAAATTGCCATTAGAACTGTTTTGGAGTCGGTTTACTTACCGTACCACATACCTATTCCTTTTCGGAGTCTGAAAACGCGGAAAGTGTCCCTTATGTATTCCTCCGGGGTTACGGTTTCAATAACATTGGTTTCAACATTTATAGGATTACCTGAGATATAATGTTTGATTCTTTGACCGTTCACCACCTTCGGATTTGTGCCTTCGAAGTTGTTGATTTTTATGGCACCGGAACAATAGACCTCCTCGATAACGTAAGGACCTTCCCATTTAGAGAGAAGTTTTCCTGCAAAAAATCTTAAACGAGAGTTGTATAAGCAATACATAATCACCTACATTAAACTCACGCTTTTGTATCCTTTTGTCATGCCATCTTTTAACTTTTCTTTAAATAATTTGGCATTCTCATAGGCTTGGGTTCTCCATTCATCAAGTGAGCTAATATCAAATAACCTCTTCTCACCGGCAAGTTTGAAATCATAATTGAGCTCTTTAATAGCCCAATAAGCCTTATGTTCTAGTTCGAGAGGTAAGTGACATGCTTTTCCATAAACCATTTTATACGGAGACATACCCATAGGATTTATATGCAGTTCTATAGGCCCATAATGCATCATCAAGTTTCTTGGACCAATTCTTTCTAGATCTATTAACAGTCTTTTGCAAAATTAATT
>NW_024113105.1:0-9995 GCF_003073215.2 Triticum urartu | reverse complement strand
ATGTCAATCGAATACGGGTACCGGGTCCCCTTTGGTGGGATTCACGTCTTCATGGCAAGATCGGCGAACCGCCCCCCGAGCCGGACACCTGCACCGTCATCATCGAGACGGCTCGGCGTGCAAGTTCTTCATTGGTTCAGCCTGAGGCCAGGCATGTTTTCGTGGGTGTCACAGTTCGGGTTATGAGGAGGAACCGAACTCCGATGGAGAAACCGTAATCCGTAGTGATGACGAGTCTTCCGGAGAAACCGAATCGCTTTACCAGTTGTACGGCTGTCGGATTGAGGGAGGATCCGAGGGCAACAGTATTCGGATTCCCCCGGTCTACCAAACCAGGGCCGTGTCTTCATGGCCGGCACACGACCGGTGCCTCATTCATCTACCGCCACAGTGGTACTCTCCGGTTCAACAACGGCCACGCCAGCAGGTGCAGGAAGCTCGGCGCCGCCTCCAGGCCCAAGTCTTGTCTTGATTTGTTCGACGCTCTAGCGGCACTGATGTCCGCGGAGGTAGACGTAGCAGCCAGGGATCAGCACGATGCGGAGATTCTAAAGGTGAAAGATCAATAGGCCCAGGCTAAAGGACCTGGCAGCAGAGAACGCCAGGATGGCCACAGAGTGGGCCGAGTTGGAAGCACAGGCTTACCGAATTAGACTAGATCAGAATGCTCAGAAGAGGTCATGAGAAGAAGGTACCGATCACGTCTCCCGTCGGTTTATGAGCCGCAGAAATCTTTTCAACACGCAGGTGCAGGAGCTGGTAACCAACCCGCGCCAAACCGGGCGGGGGCACCAGAAGCAGGAGCGCCAGTTCAGCCACGCGCAACAAACCTGCCTCGCCAGAACAATTGTATCATCGACGCCGCCCGGGCATTATTCCAACCCGTTGGATAATATTGTGGCCGCCGCTTCACGCCTGTCGGCTCTCCCAACCGACGGCGAATCACCAGTTGCAGTGGAAGCGCGTCGGGCCAGGGATCTTCTTCAGACATCACTGAATCAACAGCAAGTGTATTCACACAGCCGTGAGAGGATTCATTCCACTCCCTGTCCAAGCTGGAGTTATAGCAGACACGTGGAAGACGAACCGGCCATATCCAGTAGCGCACGCCACCGAAATTCGCCGCGGGAGAACAACCCGGCCAGGGGAGGTGCTAATGCGCAAGATGTTGTGGACCACGGCCGCGCATGACGGGGGGCCGAGTTGATAGCTCGACACGAAGCACGACATCATACTCCGGTTCACCCCACTGCCTCCGTGGAGCCAGGGGTAATGTTCAGTTCCCTAGGAGTACCATGTTTAACTCCCGCACTGCGTAATGTGCGATTGCCCAAGGATTTGAGGGGACCTTACAAGGTACCAAATTACACCGCCGAGTTGCAGCCAGAGGCATGGGTGGAGAGCTATGAGATGGCAATGGAGATGTTAGATGTGGATGAGGCGGTTTGTGCTAAATATTTCATCATGATGCTGGAAGGAACAGCTCGCACTTGGTTGAAGAGCTTGCCAACCAACTCTATCGACTCATGGGCCGAATTAAAGCACCGGTTTATCCAGAACTTTAAGGATACGTGCAAGCAGCCGATGTCAATTGTGGATCCGGCCGCTTGTGTCCAAGAGGAAGGGGAGTCCACGACCCATTGGGTTAAACGAGTCTCGACGATTTTGCATTCGTCAGATCGTATTAATGCAGATACCATGGTATTAACGTTGGAGGGCAATTGCCGTTTCAAGCCATTGAAATAGAAATTGGGAAGGCTCACGTCATTGCAACGACATGTCAACACTCATGGCCGCTTTAGTTAAGTATGCCGATTCAGATAATACCAAGGATCCGGATTCAGAGGAGGACAAACCGGAGAAGGGAAAGAAGAACGGCGGTGCAAAAGGGCAGCACCACAACCAAGGGGGCCATGGGAATAACAGTCAGCGTAAAGCAGATAATTCAGATTTGGTGGCTAACACAAATATGCAGCATCGCAAAGGTAAACCGCCCCAGCGCGGCATGAATCTGGAGCGTTTTGTTAAACCAGCCCTGCCCGAAGCATGGAACCAAGGAGGCCCCTGCCACACATCTTTGGAAAGATTGTCACATAATGAGGGAGTTCAAAAATTCTGATTTATACCGGTATGATCAGGATCCACCGGGCGGTTCAGGCCCAGGTTTCCATGGGGGCGGCGGTTCAAGCTCTGGATTTCAGAACAACCAGGGCCATCAGAACAACCATGGTAATAACCAGCAGAATAACCAAGGGAATCAGCAACAGTCAGGTTACCAGAGTCACCCCAAGCAGTTGAACAGCGGACAGTATCATGTGTTCACTACCAGCTTGTGCAAGCGGGATCAGAAACTTCACAAGAGGGCAGTCAATACTGTTGAACCGGCTCTACCACATTATCTACGATGGTCGGAGCAGCCTATTGTGTGGAGCAGCGAGGATCACCCGCCCGGGTTGACAATCCGGGCCAGCTAGCCTTGGTGGTAGCGCCTCAGGTGGGGGGCTATAAGTTTACCAAGGTTCTGATGGATGGAGGGAGCAGTATCAACATCCTATACTATGAGACTTTCCGTCGCATGGGTTTGACGGATAAGAATCTTAAACCGTCAAACACTATCTTTCATGGTGTGGTACCAGGTAAATCGGCCTACCCTGTGGGAAAGATTGCTTTGGAAGTTGTGTTTGGAGATGAGTTTGATTCCAGGTCTGACTTTGACCTTTGAAGTGGTGAAAATCCGAGTCCATATCACACGCTATTTGGACGGCCGGCTTACGCGAAATTCATGGCGAGGCCCTGTTATGTCTATCTACAGCTCAAGATGCCAGGTTATAAGGGGACGAACACAGTACATGGGAGCCGAAGGATTGCCTTGGATTGCGAGGAAGGTGAAGCAGCTTATGCAGAATCGGTTTGTGCCACGGAGGAGCTGAAATTCTATAAAGACAATGTTGATCCGGCGGACATGACCCCTCTGAAGAAACCTACGACTGACATGACCCGCCCTGACGTTCAAACCGGCTAATGAGACTAAACTCGTTGACTTCGTCCCTGGTGATTCATCCAAGCAGTTTAGTATCAAGCAAATCTGGATCCGAAATAGGAAAGCGCGCTCATCGAGTTCATCCGTGAGAACCGGGACATCTTTGCATGGAAACCTTCTGACATGCCAGGTGTACCGAGGGAACTCGCTGAGCACACGCTAAATATTGATCCTAAGTTTAAACCGGTCAAGCAGTACCTTCGCCGCTTTAACGAAGAAAGACGCAAGGCCATCGGCGAAGAGGTAGCCCGGCTGCTGGCAGCTGGGTTTATCGTCGAAGTGTTTCATCCCGAATGGTTGGCTAATCCGGTGCTTGTTCTTAAGAAAAATGGCACTTGGCGTATGTGTGTGGACTACACTGATTTGAACAAAGCTTGCCCGGCAGATCCTTTCGCTCTCCCACGTATTGATCAGATCATTGATGCAACGGCGGGTTGTGAGCGCCTGAGTTTTCTGGATGCTTATTCAGGTTATCATCAGATTAAAATGGCAGTTAAGGACCAGGAGAAGACAGCCTTCATCACTCCCTTTGGAGCCTTCTGCTATGTTTCTATGCCCTTTGGGCTCAAGAGTGCCCAAGCAACCTACCAGCGTTGTGTGCAAAATTGTCTTCACAAGCAGATCGGGCGTAATGTTCATGCCTATGTGGATGACATTGTGGTGAAATCCAGGAAGCAGGAAACCTTGATAAATGATCTCAAGGAGACGTTTCACAATCTTCGGGTTTACAAAATGATGCTCAACCCGGACAAATGTGTTTTGGTGTTCCGGCAGGCAAACTCTTGGGTTTTCTTGTGTCTAACAGAGGTATTGAGGCAAATCCGGAAAAGATCAAAGCAATCACATCCTTGGCTAAACCGGCATGTATCAATGATGTTCAGCGTCTGGCGGGCCGGATTGCAGCCCTCAGCCGATTTATCAGCCGTTTGGGAGAGAAGGCGATTCCCCTGTATCAGATGTTGAAGAAAACAGATAAATTCTGGAGTGACGCCGCTGATACGCATTCGAGGAGTTGAAGCGGCAGCTAGCTAAACCGCCAGTCCTCGCTGCTCCAATTGATAATGAACCTCTACTGTTGTACGTGGCCGCCAATGCCCGAGCGGTTAGTGTGGCGATTGTGGTTGAGCGTAAGGAGACTGGGAAAGAATATCCGGTTCAACGACCAGTTTATTATATCAGTGAAGTACTGAATCGAATCAAAGCAAAAGATATCCACATTGGCAGAAGCTAGTGTATGGAGTTTTCATGGCAAGTAGGAAACTCAAGCAATATTTTCAAGGCCATCCTATCACAGTGGTTAGTTCTGCTCCCTTGGGTGATATAATCCAGAATAGAGAGGCAACTGGCCGGGTTGCGAGTGGGCGATCGAGCTCGGTCCCCATGGTTTGAAGTATACACCCCGAACAACCATCAAATCTCAGGCGCTTGTGGACTTCATCAATGATGTTCGAGGTACAGGCACCAGAAGACAAACAAGATAATACATACTGGACCATTCACTTTGATGGATCCAGGCAGCTGGAAGGCTCGGGGGCTTGAGTTGTCCTCACTTCCCCTCGAGGAGATAAGATTTGTTATGTTCTCCGCTTAATGTTTCCTTGTACTAACAATGCAGCAGAGTACGAGGCCTTGCTCCACGTCTTCGTGTAGCTAAGGAAATGAACTTAAGCCGGGTTCAGTGCTTTGGAGATTCTGATCTGGTGGCTCAGCAAGTTTCTGGTACTTGGGATTCTAAAGACCCGCCTCATGGTGGCTTATAGGCGCGAGGTGGATATTGTAGGTCACTTTAAGGGTTATCAGGTGGAGCACATCGACCGGCGCAAGAATGAAGCAGTAGATGCTCTAAGCCGACTGGGATCTCAGCGTAAACCGGTACCACCTAATACCTTTCTAGATATCTTGCATAACCCGTCTGTAAAGTTGCCTACAGAGGAGGATTTAGCTGTTCCTGATCCGGAGGCCCAGTTGGTAGCCGTTTTACATGCCACTCCGGATTGGACGGTTCCATATTTGGCGTATCTGAACCGGGCGAAATTACCAGAAGACGAACGTTTCGCCAGGCAGATAGTCCGGCGGTCCAAGTCTATGGTTATTCACAATGGCGAGTTGCACCATTCTAGCGTTTTAGGCGTATTCCAACGTTGTGTTTCTCCTGAAGAAGGATAAGAGATTCTACGGGAAATCCATGAAGGGGATTGCGGTCACCATGCCAGCT
Source organism: Triticum urartu (assembly GCF_003073215.2). Classification (NCBI taxonomy): domain Eukaryota; kingdom Viridiplantae; phylum Streptophyta; class Magnoliopsida; order Poales; family Poaceae; genus Triticum; species Triticum urartu. The sequence goes on along the minus strand of NW_024113105.1, from coordinate 4,740 downwards.
CAAAGTACTTGGTTGCTAAGGCTTTCCGACACGGGTTCTACTGGTTGACAGCTCATTCTGATGCGGAAGACTTGGTAAAGCGGTGTGACGCTTGTCAGAAATTTTCACGTCGTGCTCATGTTCCTGCTCAGGAGTTACGCATGATCCCCATCACTTGGCCGTTTGCTACTTGGGGGCTTGATATGGTTGGACCCTTTAAGCGTTCTAAGGACAAGAAGACCCACCTGTTGGTGGCGGTTGACAAGTTCACCAAATGGGTTGAAGCGGAGCCCATCAGTAAATGTGATGCAGCCATGGCGGTTCAATTTCTCAAAAAGATTATTTTCCATTTCGGCTTTCCACATAGCATCATCACAGATAATGGTACGAACCTTTCTAAAGGTGAGATGGAGGAGTTCTGCCAACGAGAGCACATCCGGCTTGATGTAGCGTCCGTGGCTCATCCCCAGTCCAATGGTCAAGCTGAGAGGGCGAATCAAGAAATCCTGAAGGGTATCAAGCCTCGGCTCATGGTCCCTTTGAAGCGGACGCCGGGTTGTTGGGTGGAGGAATTACCATCTGTGTTATGGAGCATAAATACCACCCCAAACCGATCTACGGGATATACACCCTTTTTCCTGGTCTATGGGGCTGAGGCTGTCCTCCCAAGTGATATTCGTCACGACTCGCCCCGGGTCGAATTATGTTGAAGCGGACATACGAGCAAGCACGCCAAGAGGCGCTGGACCTGTTAGATGAGAAGCGAGACATGGCTTTGGCTCGGTCGGCGGTTTATCAGCAAGACCTGCGGCGTTATCACAGCCGCCGGGTTAAGACAAGAACCTTTCAAGAAGGCGATTTGGTACTTCGGCTCATTCAAGACCAGACTGATATGCATAAAGTTATCCCCACCTTGGGAAGGGCCTTTTGTGGTCAGCAAAAATCTGCACAACGGATCATACTACCTCATTGACGTTCGAGAAGACTCACGTAGCTCTGAGGAGGAGACCCGGCGGCCATGGAACATAGCTCTCCTACGGCCTTATTACACTTGAAGCCACAGGCTTTTCATATGTACATATTTCAACAATGTATATATTATGATTAATATAATAAACCGGCATCCTTGCTATCAAGCAGGGCCTCCCGTTTTTCTTCAAATATCTGTTAACATGGGGGCTTCCTGTTCAAACATAGGTGTATTCACCAAAGAGAACATAGCGTTACTACCCTCTTGATCGCTATCACGCCACAACAAAGCTTGGGAGCTTCACACCCAAGGGGCCAAAGAGAGTCTTGTTGCTACGCACAACTCAAACATAGGCACCCATTGAGCACAGCTCACAAAGTTACTTGGGGGCTCTTTGTCAAATACCAAAGAGTTTGAAAGGACCCTTGTAGCTGGGTATCGACCCACGGCTTGGAAGCCTGGTGTATTCACCTAAAACCCCGGGTTAACCTGCCTTCATCAAGTAAGCCACTCCTATCCAGGTAATCCTGGCACGACCCGTCGAACGTTTGACAGTTACTCTCATTGAGACCCTGAACTTGTCAAAGTTAAAACGATGATTGGTTAGTTGGAGGGCCATCTTAAAAGGCTTCGCCAAAATGGTTTAACTCAGTGGCCTGGCAGCCCATGAAAAGCCTCGATTTGGGCCTGGCAGCCCTCGAAAAGCCTCGACTACAGTTTTTGTTTTGCTTTTTTCTGCCAAGTTTTTGTTTTTCAGGTCTACGTTAAACCGGAGTTTTTTAACCCGGCATGGCTTATGGATCTTCTGTTAAAGTATACAATTAAAGGTAATCCGGCATCCCTCAAAACCGGTCTGGCTTTGACACTTTGTCTCCAGCAATCGGCCGGTGTTCATCACAACCCGGTTCTTATATCATATATGCCAACATGGCATGGTGGAAGTTGGGTTTTCACCTTTCTTCAAATCACAATTGGTAAACCAACAGCAATGTTTTATATCACAGGTATGATTTATTATTGCTGCAACCATAGTTGCTTACCAAGTTGTGTTGGGTATTTTGACCCGTCCGGTGGTAAACCGCCTGGACAGATTTTCCTTATGCAGGCACAGGGATTGCATAATATTGTAAAAATACATAAGCCAGTACTGAAATTCTCATGACAAATCAACGCAAAGTGTATCCCGCTGCACGAGGGCAACGGATCAAAGTATTTTCACTAGCTTATTACAAGGCGCTTGAAGGCCCAAAATATGGTGTTTCCAGCAGAACAAGGTTTATGGACATCACTCTGATTGCCGGATCAAGTCTCATTACCATGTTGATGCGAAGTTGATGGGTCATCTGGCGTCGGATCAGCCTCCTCCTCTCCCACCTAGCGGCTGGAAGTTTGTGGTGGTCCAGTCAATCCGGGTTAAGGCCTGAAAGATAGCTTCTTCACTGATAAGTTCTGACGGATCAATGTCAGGGGCATAAGTGTGCTTACGGATTCCTGGAATAAGATTTTGCGCCTCCGGAATGACAGGGTTAACCCGTTTGTTGTTGGCATCATAATAAGACCGGTGAACCGTCAAGTTAGCATCTTCTGCCAGCTGACTCGCCAGAGGACGCATCTCCCTTGTCACTCTTTTAAGGGCTGCATCATCAAAATCTGCCCCGTTTTCTTGTGTGCTTGGAAAGCCTTTGGCAAGGTCAACCGGATCCAAGTCAGCTATCCATGCTTTGGCTCGGGTAAGTGCCAACAAAGCGCCGGCCCTGGCAGCAGATCGCTTCACCTCTTCTAGCTGTGCTGGTACCATGGATAGCCTTCGTCAGAGTATCCTTGATCAGTGTTGGGGCCGGATTGTCATAGGAGGCTGCACAGATAACCCGTTGAGCACCGGTGTAAAGTTGTTCCAGAAGAGTATATGCTGCTTTCAGCTTCATCCGTACATCTGAGCCCAGATGAGTAATGCGGCTCCCTGCAACGGTTTAAGAATTTCATATTTCAACCGGCACCTTACAAGATGGGTATTTCAAATAATTGCTAGGAGTACTTACCAAATACTGCGGAGGTCATGGCGTTACTTGGCACTTTAACCCAGAAAGTTCTTCTGCCACCGGTTTAAGTGCAGATTCGGCGTCTTCAGCCCGTTTCAGCAATGTCCCCTTTTCAGTGTCCCAGTTGGCACGTTCCGTCTTGAATTCTTCTTTCAGTCGTTCTATGGAAGTTAAAGCGGCTCGAAGTTCATCTTTGCTTTGGAAGATTCTTCTTGCTGAGATTTGATACTTTCTTGAAGATCAGCAATCTGCGTCCGTTGATGGTTTATGTCAGCCTGCCAAAATCAAGAGGAGCATTTCAATATTTTATCAAAAGTCCCAAGGATTCATACAAGGTTTCAACTTGGCACTTGGGGGCTAATGCGGATTAATTCTTTCTTACTGCTTATTCAAAGTCCCAAGGATTCATACAAGTTTCAATCCTGGCACTTGGGGGCTAATGTGTGTTTGTTCAAAAAACTTAAAAGTCAACAATGTGCAGTTTGGAAATTCAAAGTCCCGGTTTGTTTTTACAAATTAAACCGACCCTTGGGGGCTACAGGATACAAGGCAGTGAAAATACAAAGATAAGGAGGAAAATGTTTACCTCATAACGTTCCTTCATCAGATTTACCAAGTCAGCCTCATTATCTCGACTTGTATAAAGCCGGTTCAAGAAACCGGAATGAAGATCCTGGGCAGAAAGATTAGCATATTTTGACATATCAGTTTCCATCTTCCTCTTGCCCATTGAAATAAACTCATCCTTAGCGGTATGTTTTGCCAAGACAACTGGATCACCCGGAGCGGTATAAGCAGTGCCAGTAACAATAACGTCATCGTCTTTGGCTGGGCTTGGCGGATTAGCACTTGACTTCAGTGGATCAGCAGCCGGACTTGCAGCTAGCATTGGGGCTTAAGGCGGGGGCGGGGGCAGAGAGGGGGAGAGGAGGGTGGAAAACCCAACTTCCACCATGCCATGTTGGTATATATACATGATATAAACCGGGTTGTGATGAACACCGACCGATTGCTGGAGACAAAGTGTCAAAGCCAGACCGGTTTTGAATGCCGGATTACCTTTAATTGTATACTTTAACAGAAGATCCATAAGCCATGCCGGGTTAAAAAACTCCGGTTTAACAGACCTCACGAAAAACAAAAACTTGGCAAAAAAGCAAACAAAAAACTGTAGTCGAGGCTTTTCGAGGGCTGCCAGGCCCAAATCGAGGCTTTTCATGGGCTGCCAGGCCACTGAGTTAAACCATTTTGGCAAAGCCTTTTAAGATGGCCCTCCAACTAACCAATCATCGTTTTAACTTTGACAAGTTCAGGGTCTCAATGAGAGTAACTGTCAAACGTTCGACGGGTCGTGCCAGGATTACCTGGATAGGAGTGGCTTACTTGATGAAGGCAGGTTAACCCGGGGTTTTAGGTGAATACACCAGGCTTCCAAGCCGTGGGTCGATACCCAGCTACAAGGGTCCTTTCAAACTCTTTGGTATTTGACGCAAAGAGCCCCCAAGTAACTTTGTGAGCTGTGCTCAATGGGTGCCTATGTTTGAGTTGTGCGTAGCAACAAGACTCTCTTTGGCCCCTTGGGTGTGAAGCTCCCAAGCTTTGTTGTGGCGTGATAGCTCATCAGGAGGGTAGTAACGCTATGTTCTCTTTGGTGAATACACCTATGTTTGAACAGGAAGCCCCCATGTTAACAGATATTTGAAGAAAAAGCGGAGGCCCTGCTTGATAGCAAGGATGCCGGTTTATTATATT